>NC_087478.1:40093594-40396624 GCF_036417665.1 Passer domesticus | reverse complement strand
AGATCTGAATAGGCTGAAAGTGTGTCATGAAGTTCAGCAAGGACCAAGTGTAAAGACTCAAGCCTGGGAAACGTAACCCAGGAGTGCAGAACAGGCTGAGATTTACCCAAATGGTGACCGGGGGTGCTGGTGGACAAGCTCAATGTGAGTGAGCAGTGCTGCTGCAGCACAGAAAGCCAGCAGGATGCTGGGCTGCATCAACAAGGGCATCACCAGCAGTGACAAAAAAAGTCATTATCCCACTCTATTCAGTGCTTTTAGTCCACACCTGAAAAACTGTGTTATTTTTGGTCTCTGCTATTCAAAATAGCTGTGGACAGGCCAGAGAAGGTCTAGAGGAGGGCCATAAATATGATCAGGGGACTGGGAAGACTGCCATGTGAGGAAGGGCTAAGAGAATTGGGTTAACTGCTTTTTTCAACCTTGAGAAAAGAAGACTGAGGTGAGACCTTATTACCATTTTGCAGTATTTAAAGGGAGGCTACAAAGATGGAGACTCCGTTTTTATGGGAAGTCACTGGGAAAAGAAGAGAGATAATAGGGGCAGGTAACTCACGGAGAGATTCTGACTGGACAGAAAAGGAAAATTTTTCACAATGAGAAAAATCATCAATTGGAATAATCTGCCCAGGGAAGAATATGGGACACTTTTAAGATTCATCTGGACAGGAAGCTAGGCCCCTTTTCTAGATTGTGCTTTTGCCAAGAAAGGCTGTACCAGATGATCCTTGATGTCTCTTCCAACCTGATATTCTATGATTTTCTGATTCTGTGATTCAAATAAAATCACATTACAAATTATCTCTGTTTCCAATCTCACTCAGACATATACATGTGTATACATGTGGACAATGACAGCTTACTTTCCCATGTGCCAGACAGTAAAGTAGACCAAAATGTCATGTGTTTATCTTAGATTTTTTTAGATCAGTCCACATAATCATAAATGTATACATTAATTATGTGGGAGAGTAAGATTATAAATAAAGAATACTTATCAACCTGTATGAAACTTCTCTTTTTATATTTTTCATTCTCTCTCATAAAATGAAATCTCAGTCAGTCAGCTTTTGTTTGTACTGACATAATATACTACTTATACTTCTTCTATGGAAGAAATCCATAAATATTTTAAGAAATAGATTTTATAGACGTTTATCCCATATGGTTAGTTTTCAGGTGATAGTTCAGTAACTTTGTCATCATGGAACTATTTAGTTTCAATTGCATTTTAATCAGTAAAGACTTTTATATTAGTTGAGTTGAAATCAATCAGGAAAAATTTCAAAATGATTGGTATGACGATTAGGACGTGTGAAAGGTTATTATTTGTCCTGTTCCTAAATAAGTAAAAGAAAAACTTAGTACATAGGAAATCTGAGTTTCACCCTTTACTCAAGTTGAATTGGACTGGGCACCTAAAAATTATTATCATCTTCCCTCTTTTTCTATGAGAACTTTGAGAAGTGTTTTTCTTGTAGCAAAGTGGGTCTGCTTGCAAAAAATGAAAACTAAGTTGTTTGGAAAAGAACTCCCCAACACTATTCCTTTCATATCTTGTTTAGGAATACTTTTGAAAAATTATAGACTTAAATGTCTTAGTCATGGAAGTGGCATCCATCTAGGAACAGTGGAAGTGGAATATTTTATGTTCGAATACACTACTCCTATCACAGTTTTGCAGGTGGAGATGTTCTTTACGTGTTAAGTATGCAGAGGAACCACCCCCCCATCCCCTCCCCACCCCCCTCCCCCCATCCATATTTAGTCATATCCTTTATTACTTTGCTTTGGTCAACATTTTTTTATTCCCATGACAAGAAAAATAATCAGATGGTCTAACACATTTTTTTTTATCTGGAAAGGAATGCATTGAAACATCAATATGTGTATTGTTATTTGGATATAAAACTTTTGTATTGCTAAAAGATTTCCATTTTTGTTTCAGTTTGTTTTTCCACTTGAAAGCTGTCACCTCCACATCCTGGCACTGTTCTGGGGCTAGGAGTTTCAAGTGGTCCTACTGCTGTGGCTTTGTGAGTCATTGTTGTGATTAACCCAAGGAAAGGAATGCTTTCAGTCTCTAAGACATGCTGTCTGCCCACAATCTTCTTTCTGTGTTGCTTTATAGTTTCAGATTTTCACAATGCTCCCATCTTCTCCTTCACCATTCTATCTGTAGACTTCTAGATTGTTGCTCCATACTACAATATATATAGATATATTGTATATAATTTAATAAATATAAAATTGATAATAAGAAAAAAATAATTTAAATATCCAACATATATTAAAAAATAATAAACACATTTAAGACAACCATGGCATACATAACAATTGTACCTAGTTAAACATCAGTCCCAGCTGTCATGAAACAAAGATCAGTAGAAAAATTGAGTGTCAATAGAAGGTAATATTGTATGGAGGAAAAAGTGCCAGGGTATTTCTTGTTTGGATTGGATGTTATTTCAATTCCAATTCTCTTGCTGCCGAAAAGAGGAACCCCAGGAGAAGCTTCATATTGGAAGGCCTTTGCTACTTCCCATATGACCTCTTATTATCCCTGTTACTTCACAAGATGACCTTGAATTGGATGTATCCCACTAACAGAGAACTGGGAATACAGCTTTGTGTGTATCAACCTTCATCCACTTTCCTTAATCAACAAGATTATTGTTATAATGATCTATATAAGGGGAAATGAAATTCATGAAGTAGAAATATGAAACTGTCTCACTTTCATAAAGGTTGGTGGAGCAGAAATAATAGAACTGGCTCTACTCTTATTTTGACAATAACATTTACTCTTTTCTAAATGAGCTCAGAAGACTGTGTTATTTAAATTTATGTCAAAGTAATCCTGGTACTAAGGTTTTAACCATCAGTGGAGTGAAATGACCAGTCAAAATGATATTGTTCTGAGAATGTATATTCTGAGCAATATGTTTTGAAAATATTTTAGGTGAATAATATTTGTTCCTTTCTGAGGTGAATGAAAAACTTTTTTACCAGATAGGTATGCAACTAAAAATTTTTTTTTGAAGTATTTCTTAATGCAGGAGAAAATCATCATTCTCTCTATATAGGCAATTATGTATAACATTTTATTTCCACAGAGGTCTAAAAAATCTATATTGCTTGTATCTGAATGTTTATACTGTGAATGAGTATTTTTCTTACCTCAGAGCCTGAATGTGGTTTTATGGCACAGAATCCATGCACAGACCTATAGCCATCAGTTTTTCTGTGATTCTGGTACATGAATGAATTTTGTAGAAAGAACATGGGATTTCATTTATACAGCTCTCACAACAGTAAATTTTTGTTTTGCTCCTAAATTCTTGGTGTCTGAAACCTTCCAGACTTCAAGGGTGGTTTCCTAGCATCTAATACGCATTTATAGTTTTTTGTTTGTAAAGTCTTTATCAGAATTAAATTTATTTTTCTCATGATTTTAGATGCATTCACACCAACACTGACCTCTGTATACAGACTTTACCACTATGCTCAATTAAGCAGTGCTGTGTTTTTAATTTGAGTGTTTAGAAGCTTAGGTACATAAATTTAATTTTAAATAGTAGGTTTATCCTATTTAAATGTAATCTTAGTCATTCTTCCTTTCATTTGATATAAAATTCATTGTTGAGACTGTATATAAAGAAAAATCTTGGGAGTGATCATGAGTGTGCTGGCTACCTGGATCATTTTCCTGATCAGTTTATGCCTGAAACTGGCTGTTGAACCCAGGATAAGGTTACAATTGCCCTCATAGTTATTGCTATCTCCAAATTTACATTTTTATTTACAAAAAAATATCAGTATGATTAGGCAACTTCTCACATTGCCATAGTCTCTAATGTCATGTCCAAAAGACATGGAGCAACTCTGGAAAATTTGTAACACAATCTGTGAAGAGAAGGATTAGTTTTGTGTTTCATTATATCTGTACATAGAGTGTATAGATATCTTCTAATAATGTTGTCTATGTAAGACTTCTACTAGAGAAAACATCATTTGGAATTAGTTGTGGGAGCAGCTATCTCCACAGCATGTGTGTTCTGATAACATCACAGAATTATATAGTAAGGGAACCCTTTTGGTGCAAAGATGCCTCAGTTACAGCTCTTTGTCTCTGGTCCTGGTTCAGCCTTGCTTCAGGCTCAGTAAGATTAAAAAGGCTCATATTTTCTGGTAAAATTTGGAATTTTATTTTAGTGATTTTAAATTTTAATACAGAGGTATTTTTAGGTGGAGGATATTTAATCCTTTCAAATTTGTCCAGATAGGAAGTAATTGTTTGTGATCAAAAAATATAATTGTTCTCTTTGTTCTTGATTTTTACACATGAAGTTTACAGAAAAAGGCCACATTTTGTACATCTTATTCTATCATACATATATATGGGGGTTTTTTTCCCATACAAATCCCATTAATTGCCTTGCTTTCTTCATTCTTCTGTATACCTACAATTCAGACTGGAACTGCTTCTATACTAAGGTAATATTTAAATATTTCAAGCATATGAACCAAAAAAATTCTGGAAAATTTAAAAAATACATATATTGTACACTTTTTCTTGTTGATGAAGTGAAACAGGTTGAAACAAACAATGAAACTTTTTTTTATACTTTTTTGTACAACATGAACAAAAGTCAATATCAAAAGTATTTTAAACAAAAAAGTACAAAATCAATCTTGCATTGGGTTTTCAAAAGAGAATTATGTAGACTTAATCTTTTTTTCCTTTAGCCACCTCATTCTGGTGGGAATAAAAACTCTTTACATATAGAGTTTTATGTAAAATACCTTAATTTCTTCTACTTTGCAAATAAAATTTTTGCATTCAAAGTCATTACTAGATATAATGTATGCAACACAAAAAACATCTATTTCTCTCTGAAATAATTTAATATTTCCTGTTCTTTTCCCCCCCTATTTTAGACACAAAAAAACAGCCGTTAATTGAACAGACTGTGAAAAGTTTTTCATGGGTTTGGAAATTTTCCACTGCAATAAAATCACCATGACTATGTGAATCATGACCATGTTTATGCCACCCCTTGCTCTCTCCTGGAGTACAATGAAAGGGGAAGCATTTTCCCTGAAGAGATGAATTCAAATCTAAGGACTCAAGTAGAGTAATCTATTTTCTTATGCTAAGAGAGTTCAAATTTGAACTCTGTACAGCAGAATCCTAGGTATTGAATAGGGGAAAGGGAAAAGAGGTAAACACCAGATGGTTATGTCTTGTTGAATGCTTAAGTTTTAACTACTGTGTATCAACTGGCATCTTTTTGCTATGTTAAGTGAGGCAAATTTACTGTAGAAGGGAGAATCCACAAATGAAATTGATGGAGTCCAATCATTTATCACATCAAAAGAGCTCTTAGTTGATCCAGCAAGGACTTCAGATGTTTACTGACTGTGAAGATTTGATCATAAATGTAACTTGTTCTCTATTTCCTGCTGTTATCCTAAAAGAGCATACAAAAATCCTGTTACACTGAAGCAGGGATCTAGCAGAATAGTTATACAGTAAAGGAGTTGTGAATAGAAAATTTTTCTTAAGCAATTTATATTTTAATTTTTTACTTTATATGGAGTCTTATCCTTTGGATAAAATATTTCAGTATTGAAATATTCACTGCTTGATGGTGAAATCACTGACATCACATATTTATATACCCGAGCTACATTTTTGTTTGTTTGCTATTTTTTGTGCTCTTGTTAGTTTCTTTATTTTTTTTTGTTGTTTTGGTTTTGGTGGTTTTTTGTTTTTTCTGTTGTTTGTGTATTTGGTTTTGGTTTCTTTTTTGGGTTTTTTTTGTTTGTTTCATTTTGTCTGAAGCATTGTATCACTTGAAGTAAGGTATCTCTGCTAAATTCTGTTAAATACAACTATGATGTACATATGTACAAAGCCCACAACACAGGTTGAATGTGAAGCCTGCATTAAACCACAGCATTTGTGCTGATTTTTGTTACAGGAACAAAGAAGGAAGGACTGCAACTTCTTCTCCCAAAGACATTTGTTTGTACTGAAACATTCTTTCACCCTGCAAGTCAAATGTAGATTGGACTACAATTAGCCCTGAGATTTATTTTAACCTAGAAAACAGGCAGTTAATTTGTGTAGCCAACTTTGAACAGAACTAAATACAAACAAGTTTTTCTAGTGCCTAGGTTGAATTTTCAGCCCACACTAATCCTTATATCATCATAGACAAGCTATCATTATCCCTGGGATAACTCAGATATGTCTACAGAAGTGATAATCAAAGATCTGAACTGTTAGATCAACATGTCATTAAGTCACGTTGACCTGCAATAGATGTAATTACTGTGCAGCTAAAATTATGATCAGTTTATGAATAAGTTTTTCTTGGAACATGGAAAAGCATAATGTAACTTTTATTAATGGTGTACTGCATGCGTACGTAAACATAAAGTTACTTGATGAATTTCTAAAAGAGCTAAAACTAATATATTATGGGTTGAAAATGGATGAATAAGTTGCTAAATGACAATAAAACCAAAGTTATTGCTGTGCACAGGTATCATTTGTCAATGTCTTGCTGTATTGATGAACAAAGTTTATAGGTGATGATTGGTTGTGTTCAGATAAGTAGTGAAATAGGTGTTACTATTCATAAACATTTTGATGTGCTGTAATATGGAACTTGCACTGGAATTGCAGAAATCAGAAAAGAACATGCAGGAATTAGCACATCTCCCAATGACTTTGACAGGGATGAAGAGCTATGAAAATAAAAAGAGGTTATAGCAGAGCAAAGTAAACTTATTAAAAAGTGAAAAAATCGTTTGATTTCAGGGCAATTTTTTTGAAATTATGAGAAAGACTGCTTCTCAGGACTGCTCCTCTCAAAAATGTTATTTTCTTGAACATGGCTGAACAGTAACTTTCATTTCTAGTACTAAGGTATAAATAGCATAAGTATGAAGGAACTGGGATTATTGCATTTTGATTAAAATGTCATAGTTAGAGCCAAAATAAAAATAAGAACCTGTACTCCAGTTTCTCTGATCAGCGAAATTTAGATGTTTCTTTCTCCCAAAATCTTTCATTTATTTCAAAGGCAGAACAATATTTGTGAAACTATGTGGTATTTAGATGCTGTATAAAAAAGTGCCAGTCAATTACTAGCCAATATTTTAGTATACTCTTTACAATACTGTTGCAGTTTATTTAATTAGTAGGTTTGCATTTCACTGGCATGAGTGTTTCGTTGATTTATCTAATGAAGGTACCTGACTCTTCCCCAACTCCTGAGACAATGGAAATTTCACTGAGTCTTACAAAGAAACAAAATTTTTTCTCTTCAAATTTATCTTTTTAATCACCAAGGGGTTTTCAGCAATTCTGTCCTAATCTTCTTGCAGTTGTCTTGTACAGATCTTCAAAAATCGTTACAGCCTTTTTGTATTTCTATAAGAAACAAAAAGGGCAGCTACATTCTGAGCCAATTTTTCATGGTTCCTCTAACAGCAGAGAAGAAAAGCATTTAAATGTTCAAAACAACCATTCCTGCTCTCTCACTGCTTTCCACTCTTTTTCCCTTCTCCTCTCCCTCAATAAAATCCAACACTGTCAACCTTTTTAGCTGGAGGTTAGAGGCTATGTGTTAGCCACTGGTGAAATATGATCCAAAGCAAATCTTGCAGTCCAGGTTTACATCCTTTCTCAACTATCAGTCATGATGAATGGCACTAGAATAGTTTGTTTCAAAATATAGTCATGATTGTACAGAGTTGATACTATTTTCAATTGCTGTGAAAATCTTTGTTATGAGAACAGGTTTATGACATTTCACATTTGCTGTGATAGCTGTCAAAACTGTTATATAGTCCTTGAAGAATAATAGTAAACAGAATTACCTTTTATTTTGTTAGCTTTTTCAAATTTCATTTGCTAGTGACAATTTTTCATGATTACTGCTTTAGTAATCTGTAGGCAAATACAGAAGAAACCTGGCCACAAAATGCAGAATTTTGAAAAGGCTAAAGTAATACACACAGATTGCAGATACCATAGTATCCCTTCAATTTTAAAATTTAATTTTTTGTTCCCATGACTGAGGCTACACTCCTGTGAATGTTTTATTTTTATCTAACACCATGTATCAGGATACCTTATCTGAGAAAAATACTTTTTTGTGTTTGTGTCTTGATGCCCTTTCCTTTGCTTTCTTTCCCATGCATATGGTATTTTGAGAAGCAACAGTAGATGATCAATTCCCAGTCTGGATATAGAGACATTCAGCAGAGCCAGAGGGGACTTAATGAATTCCTTTTAGGCCTTTTGCATACAACATATAACACATATGAATGATAATCTCAATTTTTCAGGGCTGCAACACAGAAAATTTTGTGGATCTATTCCTGCAAAAAATAATTATGACTTCTATGAACTATGACTGAATGCAGTCCAATATCAAATGAAAAACACATTGTAACATTTTTACAATTTTTATACTGATTCTGTTGAAGCCAAGACTGTCCTTTTTGGAATATCAAATCACTGCTGTTTCTTGTATATTTTTAATTTTCTTTTTTTTTTTCTTCTTTATACTTTGAGATTTCTTTCTGTTCTATTGCAAGATCTAGTAATATAGTCAGAACTCTAGAATTTTAAGTCACTGTGTATTGGTCATAATTTTCCATGCTTGCATAGCATCAGACCTTCATGTCTGATACTTGCTGGCACAGTGTTTGACAGTGGGGACCCAGGGAATTTAGAACAGAATTTAGCTCATCACTTACCATTCTTTAAGTGAGATTTTAGTTATTGGTGTGAAATGAGTTCTGCTTTAGTAAATGGCAGCAGTGCTCTGCTGAAGACATAATTAATGTCTGTGCTAAAATCCCTAGGGGATGAATATCACTATCTGGGCACTAGATGCTGGCTTGTTCATGATATTTATTGGCCTTCTGCCTTTCATTTGGTTTTGTAACTAGAATTTCTATTGTGCTGCTGCGAGATACTTTGGAGAGTTGTTGATTTACCTTGCTCTTTTGTAACAGAAATTTATGGTGAGCCATTTTATGGCTTTTGCTTGTTCAAGTGGAATACAGATAATGCAATCTTATAAAGCACTTGGTTTCAATTCCTAATCTTTGTCATAAGTCACTAGAAGTATGAGATTTTGTGGGGCTTTTATTAGTTGGACCTTTTTTTAAGGACTTGTTCAGCCTTTTATATTACAAGCATAATGTCATGCAAATATATAATTTTGATGATAGTGTTGATATATTATAAAGGTTTAATGGGAATGAAGATAGAAAAAAAAGAGTATTCAAGTGCAGAATATTGCAAATCCATTGTCTGTCATCTCCCCAGTTGGGTTGCCAGGATTCCATTGTTGAGTGTTTTAGTGATGAAAGAAAAAGTGAATAATTGTGATTTCAAACACAGATAAGAAATCAAGAAATGTAATTCTTATCTTTTTACTTCTCTTGGTTAGTAGTTGATCAATGCCACCATGTGATCACATGAACAGCAACAGGATTAAAAACAAGTTTGCTGAACTGGACATCATCCTGAAAGACTGAATTAAATTACATGGAAGAAAGAAAGAATCAAAATGCAACAGAAGAAAGAGAAAATAAGAGATTTCTCAGACTTTATAATTTGTCCTTAAAATCAATATTCCCTATCCACTTTTCCTTGGGCAAGCCTAGGCATATTAGTCATAACTTGCTCCTCTTCCTATTAAAGCAATACTGCATTTTCAATTGATCAACAGTGGAAATATTTCCCTAAAAAGGAAATAGATATTGCAATAATTTACTTTATGTTGGCTTTCCAAAAGATTGACAAATTGAATGCCATTAGTTAGTGGGAATAGATAGAAACCCAATGCCTGTTTGAATGACATTCCTAATGATTTTCAGATATCAGATTTTACTAAATGTGCAAACTGTTGTGCATTATAAAAGGTTCTTATCTACATTGCTACTTTGAGAAGTTTTATTCTACAATGCAAATTAGATATTAGGCATATAGTAAACTGTTGTGAATACGAAAGCACTCATTGTTAGCATAAAAAATTAATATTAATTTGTACCTGAAATTAAGTATTCTAGTAGACATTGACAGAATTTTAATCCAAAATTATGTTTGGAATGTGGTAGAGCTTTATGATCCATTTCTTATTTGCGGTAAAACTACATGGCTTCATAGCTTCACTGGAGCTGTGTTGGATAGTCTGATGATATCTACTTCAGTAGGAAACTTACTGTGTCTTATCATGAATTCTTCTGAGAGGCTGTTAGACCTGTGACACTCTTTACATTCCTTACAACAGCAAGTCTCAAAGCATTAAAAAAATAACTTTGTTAGGGACACTATCTCTGTGATGGATGACACCACCTTGTTCTTGATGCTCATAAAATTTCAAGAAAAGCACTTTGAGTCACAAGATTTATCGGTTAACTCACAAGATTTATCATTTGTCTGTGTGTAAAAAAACAATGTGAGCAGAAAAATTACTTTTTTAAGGTCGTAGTCCACCAAAGTTGGTAAACAGACTAACTTAAAGCAGCCGGTGTTAATTTGGCTTCCTTACATAATCAGGTGTTTAACCATTTACTTAGGTGAAGGACTTAACTGTACTGCTATATCTTTTATGCAATCCTCTTGTCCAATTTCTGCATTGGAATGAGAATGTAATTAGGATGAAAGTCAGTCATGTTCTTGTAAATTAAAAATTCAAATGAGTTAGAGTCATAGGAATGCAGGAAGTGGTCCTTGATACACATCTCTTTCAGTTTCACATGCAAAATGCTCACCACAGAGCCTGACCCAACACAACCTCAGCCATTCTACCTCAACCAGAAGGAACCCTTTCTCCCTGGAAGAGATCCCTCCCTTCCTTGCTCCCCTCCTATCCCCGGAAAATGACATGGGGTGGTATGGAATAATCTCTGGGTCCTGACCATGCCTCCTCCTGGATACTGCAAAAATTAACAGAACCAAGTCTCTTCTGTCTGGCCAGAACCAAGACAGTCACATCCCTTGTTCAGTGATTGAATAAATAAAATTTTCCTGTATCTATTCTGCATAATTTTGGACAGAGACATAAATTAATAAGAAAGTTATAAATCTTTATTACTAACTGCAAAGCTTATTCTTTTGTTTCATTTTGGTCACATTTCTGATGATGATTTAGTTGGAGGGTGCAATACTTTGATGGCTGTTACCTGGTAAGGATGACAGGTTTTTTACTTCAGTGAACATGAATTGTCTCATAGCTTTATTATTTTACATAGTTTTTACTCTTAACATACTTGCATTCTTTTCAAGATTTTTAGACTAATAATGAAAAAACCCTCATTTCTAATTATTTCAATTAATATCTTAGTCCCTTTTGTATGCTACCTCTCTGAAAACCAATATATAATTCTCATATAGCTAATAGTTGTGGATACTAATACAGTTATTACTCAGACTTTAATTTTAGCCATGCCTATAAATCTTTATGGAAAATAATGAGTCAAAATTGTTAATATCCATGGATTTATTTTATGCCACTTTTAGAGTTTTGTTTGTTTTAAAATAAATTAAACAGTATTACAATACAAAGAAGAACTGCAGTACTTTAAACTGTTTTGAAGAAGAAATCAAAATTTGGATTTGGCTTGATTATAGCTGAGGACTGTGATTTCTGTATTCTTATTAGTATTCTTTTCCTCTGGATCCTCTGCCCATGGAGGATGCTACAGCAGGCAGCAGAAGAGATTTTGTAACACCATGATGGTCTCCTGTTCTTCTGAGATGGAACAGCCTCCCTTGCCCTCACTGGCCATCCCCAGTAAGCATTGCCTCCAAGACTGCCTTCTGTACTTGGCCCAAAGGAGAGGCAGGAGTACTGCCAGCAAGGTGAGGCCAAGGAGCAAGTGGCCCCTGGACACTGCATTCCCACCTCTGGTAGTGTTGGACCAGGCTGGGATGGCAGCACATGGGGAGGAAATGGGAGAAAGGCAGAGCACAGTGCTAGACTGAACTAGCAGCAGGAGTGCAGAAAAGGCCATAACTGATCAGAAATATGGAAATACATTTATATGAAAAAAGTTCCTTCCCCACCTCCCCTCCCCAATTGGCCCAGAATTCATGAGTAGGGATGTAGGAAATATTGAAGCCCTGTTTTGTACATGCATCCCAAATAGAAAACACATTTTTAAGTGTGTCTTAACTAGGACATTGGAAGTTTTAGCAACATCCTTTCAGGTTTATAGATTTCTTAACAAAACAGTATAAAATTTGAGAATAAATAATGAGAGTATTGAATATACAGAAATCTTTCTGTTCTGTCTATAAGAAGCTACTGGAAAGCAAATGGGAATGAAAACCAGCCTTCTTTGGTTTTCCAACCTTTCCTTTGAAGTGTCATTATTGATTATTTACTACTGTATTCAGGGCAGTGCTCTTTATTGTCCCTTGGGTATACAGATGTTTAATTGTTTCAATTACACTTACAAATTGCCATTTAGAATATTTTTCCAGGATTCACTCCTCTTTTTTCAGTTGCTTGTCTTGCATACCTCTGATGAAATAGTTGTTTTCTTTGAACTGCTCTTGCCCCCAATAAACCAAAGTTGTTTTTTTGTGTTAAAAGTCAACACTAGAAATATTAAAATAAAAATGCTAATAAGAATTTAGCTCTCAATTGGTTCACCCTTTCCTTTATCTGGAATCCTTAATGCCTTAATGCACATTTCTCTGAACAATTGCTCTTCTATGACCTATCTTTGCTCAAAACAAGTGTTTTTCAATGCTGAAAAGTTGTTTTAATAGTGCTGAGACTGCCCTTTCCTAAGTAGTCAGTAAAATGACATGAGCTGGTAAAGTACCTCTCAGCAGCAGATTCCCTGAAATCTTCTATTTAAATTAATCCCAGTGCAACTTTCAACATTCTTGATCATTCTGTCTTTTAGGGCAACTCTCTTCTACAGTTAGGATAGTTCTGCTAATTAATGATGTGAATTTAAAGAGCATTTAATTCTCGTATGTAAGTCTCTTCCCTTCACTCAAAGTGATGAAGCTAAAGCAGATTACCACTACCTGTCTTTTGAATGAGATAATCAAGGAGGTGTTTAGTACATTTCATATTCACATCTTTACTTAGCACATATAAATTTTCTTTAGAACAAAAAACAATGTACTTGTAAATTCCAAACTTTTAATCACGTTATGACTTCCATAAGTAACCATTTTTCTATCACTTTCAATTAGAAAGTGTTCCTAAACTGCATTCTCTATTTTATGAATTTTGTTCCAGAGGGATATTGAGATGCTACCAGCAACCTCACTTAATGGGAACAATGAACCATTCTATGCTTCTTTCCTGAACTCATTTGCTTGTTCCTATAATGTTTCATATAAAAAAGAAATAAAATTCAGACAGTGATTTGATTAGAGACATGCAAATATAGAGTAGTATAATGGCAAAAAAAAAAAAATTGCAGCAGCCCAAAGCATGAATGGAACAAGTATCACAAATAAAAAGAAAAAAAAATGAGGCAACTTTAATTAAAATCAAAAGTATAGACAATCTCAAAACAAAGACTATATTCAATACACTTTTATTATGTTATCCTTGTAATGTAGGACTTTGATATAGAAAAATGCACTTAACATATGAAGTATATAATGTCACGTTGGTCTGAAAGCAAACTAACAGAAAATAATAGAATATATTAAATAAATATATTAAAAAAACCCCAACTAATGTTTATTTAAAAAAATATCAGGTTCCTCTCTCATACATATTTTTCACTGGTAATAGAAGGGTTTTTTTACAGAGGTGTGCACAGATCTGAAAAAAGAGAAAATGGCAATGCAAGCACTATTTCCAATGAAAATGGAAGAATGGAAGTAGGTACTAGGATAGGCTAGAGAAAGGACAAAAAGAAAGCCTCACTACCAACATGATTTTTCTGAGGTATTTGTTATTGGATAGAAAGTTCTAGAAATATGTTGCCACATATTAGCTTTGGAAATAGGTTTCTTTCTCTGGAAAGAATAAATTATTATGCATTTGAACTGATACTGACACGTCTGTTATTTCTCTTTTTTTTTTAACTCCCTTTTTCATTCCTTAATCATCCATGAAAGGAATTACTGAATTTAAATGTTGTTGCTCTTTTTAAAAAAATAGATTACTGTATTTTATATATGTATTCTAATAGCTAAAGCAGCTTTAGGAGAAGAGATAAAACATTATTAAAACTGCTGTTTTGATCAGGTTCCAAAGTAAAAGGAATATTTAGATTCATGAATACATGGGTAATTTTCCTCATAACAATCTCATGGACCCCTTTAAAAGGTGAGTGATGAAGGATAGACATGGTAGCAGAGTAGTTTCAGAAGTTTCCACTGCAATGGCTTTTCTGAAAGGGTAGGACCACATTTTATGAGTTGTTCACATACTGCTGTCTCTGCGGGGCTTTTTTGTGCTCTGACCCTCCTTGTTCTTCCTTCCTAGATGAAACCAGCATTGCTTTTTCTAAATTCCCAATAGGATTTTATGTAATTTAGAGCTGTACACTTACAGAGAGAACTGGTAGAATAATGGTTCTAAGAATCCCAACTTTCTCAATCTCGTCAAGCATGGAAAATTTAACTTTCATTGAAATTCAAGGGAAAGGAGAAGTAACAAGGTACTACAGAATCAGTTTCCAGGGACAAGAGTAGTGTTTTGAACAACTAATAATTTGCATAACCAGTTTCTTTCTGTGGCTATAATAATAATTATAAGCTATAATTTTTCATTTTGTGGCTATGATGATGATGATAATAATTATATATGTATATCTTTATATAATTTAATTAAATTGAAGTAATGCAACATTGTATGGAACCAATGTCATTGGGTGAAAATAAGTTACCCAGTACTTATAGCTTATTCATACATTGGTAGTAAATTTAGAATGTGCTGATTGTGAAAGCTTTAAAGCTGAATAGAATCAAAGAAACCAATTTTATTCCAAAACTCTTCTATAATTGTTCAGGTTAGAATGCTGAGTGAAATCTCTTTTGTTCCCTGTCTATGTATTATTCATGAAGGCCTTAAACTGGCCCTCTGTGACCACAAAGACTGTTCTTTTTAAATTCTAAAGTAGTCCTATTCTTATGTACTGAATTATGGACCCATCAGATCTGCACCCATGGAGTGAAGAATTTAAGGTGATTAGGATTCTTAATGATTAGCTCCACAGTGTGAGTTCTACTTTGGCTCATTGGTATGGAAAAATATTTCTGATACTCAGCAAATGCCCTACTGTTGTATTTTAATGAACTGAATTTTAACTTCATAGAGTTTTAAAAATCTGCCACACCTCCCCTCCAGAATATTTAATAGAAAAGGAAGGAATGAGGATTAAAATTTTAGCATTCTTGTCTGAATTCAAGAAAAATTGCTTCTCTAAGTGGGCTAAACATTAAGGACACATTTACACTTGGTAAAAAGGATACATTCCTAAGTGTTTTAAACTCTTCTACCAAGCTAGTTTTTTATGATAATATGCACATTGGTGATTGACCTGTTTTATTTAAAAAAACATTGATTTTGAAGTATTTCATTTTTATCCTTTAAAAAAAATGCAAGGTAATGTTTAATTTGAGGAGAAAACAGCTATTTATCAATTATTTTTCCAATAAAAATACCTTACACTTGTATGTAATAAAAGTATAAAAAAGGTGATTATATATATGTACATGAGGTTTTCTATGTATAAGAATCCAAGTAATAGATTTATTTGAAATTTTATGTGTGTAATATGTAATTATAATTTATAATAGAATATTCAAAATAGACTCAATGGCATAAGAATTTCTTTTTTCATCCACTTCAGTTTTTCTATATTAATTAAAATATTTCTTTCTCTAGGTTAAAATTTGCACTAAGAAAAAATAAATCAAAAATAAGTTTTCCTTTAAAGAAAGGTCATTCTCTGAATGACTGAATCTATTTTCCCTCATTTATGTCAATGTAATTCTAGAGTTAGCTGATTTGCATCAATGAATAGAATAATTGACTAAAGCAATTGAGAACAAAATTTCTTACCCTAACCTTCCTAGAAGTCAGTTCAATTTTCCAGTTATGCCCCACATATACTTTAACAGTTAGAAATATTCAATTAAGTGTATTTCAGTGACTGTGATTTTACTTCTTACTTTCATTAAATTATCTTTCCCTTCACACTTTCTCCCCCCTCCTCCGCCCACTCCACTTCAAGATTTAATCTATCCAGAAATACTGCTGCACCTATTGACTCACAGATCATGCAGGCTGTCAAATGCTGGGTTTATAATCAAGTTAGGTGTTCAATGCTTGTAGGGGAAGCAATCATTTGCTGCTATTAATAATTGCTGAATTAGGCATTCCTTTCTGCCCATGAGACTTATGCTTTTGTCCAGCCTATACACAGTTTTCAGTGATCAGATCATGCAATAACAGCATTAGGACTGTGTAAAAATAAATGCGATATGTTTTGTGTAACTTGATTTTTGCTGTTCAGCACTATAAAGCGACTGGGAAGCTAAATATTCAATAGGAAGAAGTGAACTAGCAATGCTAAAAAATGAAATAGGGGAAAATTACAACCTTCAGAAAATCCACCGAGCCTTTGGAATTCTTGAATTAACTGTTTCAAAACTGAAAAAGGAAATAGTTTCTATGCAGAAAGTCCAGTATGACTCCTGAAAGTAAAGAATATTATATGAAACACTGGTACTTCTTTGTGTAGATGTTTTTATATAAGCAGTTTTTTACTGGGGTGGGTTGACCCCAGCCAGCACCTGTGCAACCACCCAGACACTCCACTTCTGCCCCAGTGGGGTGGAGGGGACGATCAGAAAGGGAAAAGCTGAAAACTTGTGGGTTGTGATAAAGACAGTTTAACAGATGAAGCAAGGCTCTGAATGCAAGCCAAACAAAACAGGAATTGCCTTCCTCCTTCCCACCAGCTGGCAGATGTTTAGAGATTTTTGGGAAGTTGTGGCCTTAGCATGGCCACTGTTACTTGAGAAGAATAGTGGCACGTTTACTAATGTGCACTTAATTGTTGAAATACCTACTTATAAATGCACCTACTGTAACATGAGGCTAAAGAGTTGATTCAAACACAGCTAAAATATGGACATTAATTTTTTGATTTTTAACCTAGATGTGAGTCCTCTTAAAGAAGATTACTATCTGCTTCTAGAAACTGTATCAGTGAGAAATTAAATTGACTGTAAAAAAAATGTACAGAAGAAATTTACATAATTTACAGCATAATTTACAGAAGAAAGGAGCAGAAATAAGAAAAAGAGAAGCTTGAACAAACTAAATATTTAAAAAGTTTAAACATGTAAACAAAAAGATTAGACATATAGTTTCCTCATTTTATTTGTAAGATCCAAAATGGATCTCATAAGCATTATTGGCTTTTCTTCGTCCACTTTCTCAAATCTTTTCCTACTACTTGACCAATTAAAAAACACAGCTTAAACTAAAAATGCCGTGCATTAGTGGGATTTTTTTTAATTGCTTATTTTTAGAGCAATGGTTATGAAAGTTACACAACTAAAAATTTTAGATGTCCTCATGCAGAAAACCCCCTAAAATAATAACCTCGACTTATTATTAATCTATTTTTTAATAAAAATTATTCCGCTACTCTGACTTTTATTTAACCTTCTTTGTACTTTTTTTTTTATTCACATAGTTTCTTCTGCCTTCTGTTTCCTAAACATGTCTCATTATAAATGATTTGTCATCTCTATTTATTTATTTTTTGTTATTTTTTGTTTCTGTTAAGTGTACATTAATTTCTTGTATCTCTTTTTGTTTCCATGTGTAAGAAATTGTTTCTTTTTATTCCAATGTAAATGGTCTCTATCTATTTTTCATTTTAATCTCTTCTCCCTCCAGTATCTTTGGCTGTGTTGCTTCATTTCTCTGCCTTTCATTCTTCTTTCCACATACCGTTCAGATACACATTTATACAGATAATATTTTTTTTTTTCTCCTGAGTACTGTCTCTATTTTTCCCATTTTGTTTTATTTCAGATGTGTTTTCCTGTGATTGCTCTTTTCACTAATGGAGAGATCATGAGATTGTATGTTGGAAGTATTCACATTCCACTGACCCTTTTTCAGTCTTGTACCTACTGAATCCTAAATTGATTCAGGGCCTGCTCTCAAATTCAAGCTCCAGTGGGATTCTTAAACTGCAAAATAAAGAACAGAACCTGATGGAACACCTAGCTGAGATCTGAAATATAAGGAGGTAACCTTTGCAGACAGCCCATTTTAATAGATGTTTTGAAATATTTTTCTGTGATTTTTTAAAGGACTGGCATGCTCATCACAGTTCCACAGCTTAATATCTTGATGCAGTCAGAGAAAAAGAGACACAGGATAGCCACCTATCTATTACTTTGTCAAAGGGAACTTTTCAAAAAGATGAAATGTCTGAACTCTGTGGAAGTCTACTTTCAGCTTTACTTTTAAGAGATAAGATCAAGCATCTGCCAAAATACATTATTCACAGTGAAAAATTTCACTGGTTATGTACCGAAGATACCTTGAGGCCGATATCTTCCGGCAGTATTACTGCAGCAGCAGAACTGACATGAGGGAAGGGTTATTTACAGTCATTGGGAACAGCTCTTCCCTGACGATGGGCAAGCTTTTGAAACTGAACTTGTATATTGGAAAAATGAGAGAATTTCCTATGCATGTTTTATCTCAAAGGACAGCAGGAAGATGCAGTGAATATTTTTCTTTCTCCAATTTTGCTGTCTGGTGACATAACCTATTTAGTTTATTGTTGTTTCTTAAAACAGAATAGAGCATTCAAAAATTCCATCTAAAAACAAAAGCCAATTTCCACCCAAATTAAAAAAAAATAAAATAATTAAAAGATTAAATCTGCATATCTTCTACATGTCTTATAATATCTGCATAAATTTACCTTTTTGCTTTTCAGTGCAGAAAAAAATTCAGTGAGATGGAATAGACCTCCAGCTGTGTCTAAAGCTGAATTTAACTCTTGGCTGTGCTGGATTTTCAAAACTTAAGAAAGAGGCAATATCTATCCTAACTACTAAAACAGAAGTTTCTTCTTGCTCTTATCACCTATGTGAGGTGTCATCTAAGGCCGTAACCTTTTCAGGTTAGAGAAACCTAGAGATTGAAAAGAAATAACTACCCCAAATCCTTAACCATTTGGGGAAGAGTTAGCCATTGAATCCTGCCCAGGTTTTTCTTGTTGAGTCTGGCAGTTCTAGAATGGTCAGTCCTAAGCTGGTCAGACAGCTGAAATCATGCCCCTTACATTTTAATGCTATGAAATTTGTCTTCTGGTACTTTGTACTCACTGGATGTTATCAGATTTTGTTTTTTCAAGAAGCATTGCTTGAATATTGTTGCTTTGTGTTGAATAGATATTAATTACAGTGTCGAATTTACTTAGGTAATCGCTATATATTTCTTATACTTGAGGACAAAATCAACTTTTGTGCCACTTTCTGTACCAAGATTCTTCAAAATATCGACAGTTTTTATCCTAATTATTTTTATCTGAAATGGAGTAGAAGACAAAACAAGCTCTCATACAGAGTGAGCGCAGTTAACATACTAATGTAGCCACCATGTGAATACATAAAGCTGGGTAGGATGGAAAATTTATCCAATAAGTAGCCTTAATATTACTGGAAAATATACATATGAGCTTTTTGCCACACAATGATGCACTTCTTATACTTTAACAAAATGATCTCTTTCTTTAACATAGCAACATTTATCATTACTTAAAAAAAATCCCAAACAGCATTGCATAGATTATGGAGTAAGAACTCAGTGTTAATTATGGACTTAAGTGTGTTTCCCTAGTGACTAATGATGTGATTCTTTGCAATTTTTTCCACATTAATCAGTATTTATATATATATTCTTTTTTTTTTTGTGAACAAATAATACTGTTAGTAAGAATTAAAATTGACAGCCTATATGCAGTGCTCATTTTACAGAAGCAGTGTTGTAGCATTAAACATTTTATAGGTATCCTACAATCATATATTACAGTGTAAATTGTGCTCAGGAATATAATTTTCCTCACATGAAGGTTGCTAGGCAACAGCACTCACAATATTTTTGTTGACCACAAATTTATCTCTGTGTGTTATCTGAAAGAAGAACGCATTTTCATTTTTCTCTTTAAGAGAAGGGAAATATTAACATTAATCCCATTAGCAACAAATATAATAAGACAAAACCAACAAATATTTATAAAAATTTCTTCACTTAAGACACACTGCCTTTACTCCATAACAATGCTACAGGACCATTATTAGTGCAGGAAGGGCTTGGTATCAGAAAAATTCACCTTAAGTTTATGAGCAAAAATTTATTTTATGTTTGACTGCTTGTACAATTTGAACTTCTAAAATGTTTTGGTCATCTAGTATGGTGGAAGAGGAAAAGCAACTTTGGATTAGGGTACAGCTAGCTGTTATGGAAAAAACATATTGAAAAATGTGTAGGGAAAATCATGCAGACACACATAGCTTTTGGAATTACCTCGACCCAGTCCTCCTGAACTTGGAAGCTTTGTAGATCACCAATTCGAGAGCTGAGCCCAAACTCTACCCTGGCTCTGTGTGTGATCTTTGACAAAAGTGAGATCTGGCCTCCATGTGGAAGTGACCTTTGCCTTCATCAACCTCTGACTGCTCCTTGCTGGTACCCTTATAATACTATATTTCAGGACAGGATATTTAGAGACTAGCTGACACTATAGCTACATTTTAAGATACATCATTTAATGTGTAAAAGATAAACTTTTTAGTGTATCAAATGATTTTGAGCAAGGTTTTTTCTTAGCAATAGGAGTAACTACCTATAATAGCTGATTTTTGTGTTTTTTGGGGTTTTTTTTTAGTATACTTTGAAAACACTGCAGTTTACGCATTTTGAAGCATAATTTTGTTGGATACTTTCTGGATATATAGTCTCAGACTAATACATGTGGGAGTATTATGATATTTTTGTCAGTAGATGATTTACAAGTAGATATGTTAATGTACTGTTAATACCATGAAATATTCACATGGTGTAACTAAAAATAGTATAATGGAATAAAATACACTAAAATATATTAATATTCTAGAGAACTTAAGTACAAATAATACTCCCTAGGTTATAGGAAACTATTTATTTAAGCAAATAGAGTGAATTCTTTATGTATTGTTTTCTAAATATACCAGGAAAACATTTTTACCAGTTTATTTCTACAATAACTAAAATATTTTCCATTTTTACGGGTTTCTGTTGTATATCTGGAATACTGGATGTCTGTATATACAAGTTTAATACTTCTTCAATAAAGCATTTATGTTTAATGTATATGTAATTAAAATACTATATAATTTTAAAATGTTTACTTGCATGCCATATAACATAAGTTTTATGGCATGAGTGAAGCCATGCAAAAAATCATATGCAGAATCCTGTGGGAAATGTAGAATGAAGCAAGCATATTCTGCTGTATGGAAATTTTCTGAAAAAACACTTATGTTTTGTAGAAGGTTCACTCTTGGTATCTCATGAGTGAAGAAGTATTTCAAATTACTTTGAAAAAGATTAGCTTGAATGAGGCATAGGAATAAAACAGGAAATTGAGCCAAATTTAGAATAGTTAGAATTAAGAAATTAATACTAATATTTTTGGAAATACACAGACATTATATTTAAGGTACTGCTTGTTGTTGGAGATGAAGATAAAACAAACATGATAAATGTAAGGCAAACTTTTGCATCTGGTTAGATAAAAATATTTTTTAATACATTAGAGCCACAGATGACTTGCAAGAGTAAATTTTACATTTGTGTATGGGTATTTCAAAGGTTGCATGAAATGAAGTTTCTCTTCTGATCCATATCAATTTGTAAAGGTAGGCAATTCAGCTTGCTTTATGAAATATATTCTTATGAAGCATGACAAAATCCAATTTACCAGTAAAATCCATTTAAATTAAAATCAAAGTGTGATCTTTCATACGATTCACTACTTGTACCATAATGATAAAATGAGATCAGATACCTATACTCTACATTTGTGTACACTGAATTTTTTCAACCATATTCAGCATAAATTATCCTCAATGCAAAAATGACAAGGAGGTCACAGTTTTTCATTTTTTACTCTGTTTAAACACGAAAGTATACTAGTGGTCATTTTGTAGATTTGCCCGTAAACTGCTGGTGTTTGTGTATCTGATCAGTGATACACACCTCCCTCAGAGAGGGAATTCACCTTTCTTCCTTCTCTCAAATTTCACTCTAAAATAATTTTAGAAAAAGTGCACATTACTGTAAGAAGATATTCTGGGATACTTTAAAATAATTTTTTTTTTTTTTTTTTTAGAAAAAGCATCATCTTCTATATTCATAGAATGATTGGAAAGGACCTTAAAGATCATCTTGTCCTAACCCCATGTCATGGGTAGAGACACATCACACAGGTTGTTCAGAGTCCCATCCAACTTGGCCGTGAACACTGCCAGGGATGGGCCATCCATTACTTCTCCGGACAACCTGTTCCAGTGACTCCTTACCCTCACAGTAAAGAATTACTTCCTTATATCTAATCTAAACCTACCGTCTTGGAGTCTAAAGGCATTTCCCCTCGTCCTGTCACTTGGACATGGCCTTGTAAAAAGCCCCTCTCCAGTTCTCTTGTAAGTCCCCTTCATGTACCAGAAGGTGCTATAAGGTTTTCCCAGAGCCTTCACTTCTCCAGTCAGAGAAATGCCAGCTCTCTCAGTTTTGCTTCAAAAACTGTGACCTCCTTGTCATTGTTGCATTGAGGATAACTTATGCTGAATATGGTTGAAAAAAATTGAGTGTACACAAATGTGAGAAGTGCTCCAGCCCCCTGATTGTCTTCATGGCTGTTCTCTGGACTCGCTCCACCAGGTCCATGTGCTGCTTATGCTGGGGATCTCAGAGCTGGACACAGTACTCCAGGTGGGATCTCAAGAGATTAGAGCAGGGGTGGGGAATTGCCTCCAAAAGCACCCACTGGCTGCTTTTCATGCAGTGCAGGATACAACTGGCCTTCTGGGCTGCAAGAGCACATGGCCATGCCACATGGAACTTCTTGTCAGCCAACACCACCGAGTGCCTCTTGGCAGGGATGCTCTTGATCTGTTTGCCCAGCCTACATTTGTGCATTGTGTTTCTTCAAACCACTTGCCAGACCTTGCACTTGGCCTTGTTGAAACTCCTGAGGTTCATACAGGTCCAGATCTCAAGGCTGGATATCCTCTGGATGTCCTCTCTTCCCTCCAGTGTGTCAACTGCACCACACAGCTTGGTGTCATCAGCAGCTTGCTGAGGGTATACTCAAACACACTGTCTGTGCTGCCAGCAAACAAGCTAAACAGCGTTGGTCCCAATCTTGGCCTTGAAAAAGACCTTTATATTAAGTATTTGATGCAGTATTATCTAGTAGAAATAATTCCATCCCCTATTATGCCCTGATTTTTCAGAGGATTTGGGGACATATAATTTCAATTAAAATAAGAGGAGCTGAAAATCAGCACAGGTCCAGCATGCATCTGGTCAGTTATTGGTTTATGATGCAATATTTTCTGCAAAGGTTCATACTTACGTTAAAGTTTTGACAAAAATTCAGTTCTTATTCACCAAAATGTTTAACTTACTATTGAAATCTGTAGTCAAGGAAAACATTCAAGTTTGGCCTACTTAAATTTTTTTATAAGTGTGCTTAATTTTTTTGTAAGAAATTTTAATTAGTGT
This sequence comes from Passer domesticus, assembly GCF_036417665.1. Taxonomy (NCBI): domain Eukaryota; kingdom Metazoa; phylum Chordata; class Aves; order Passeriformes; family Passeridae; genus Passer; species Passer domesticus. The sequence continues at coordinate 40,372,793 of NC_087478.1, read as the reverse complement.
TTGAAACTGTCATCATTTGCCTACTCAAAATGAAGCAAAAAAGAATAAATTGCTTTCATTTAAGTAGAATATTTCTAGACTACCAAGAATATATTAAAATACAAAACTGTTCATGCTTAGAATGGATCCTTGAAACTTCTACCTAAAACAAATTCAGTGTTGGAGATTTCAAAAGGTTTTCAAAACCACTAATTCCCATCAGACACTCATTACTGAATTCCTATGTGCAACTTTAAAAATTTGCTCTGATTATGGTCAATCAAAAAGAGGGATTTGAAGTAATTATCTACAGTAAGAACATACTTAGTTACTTAAGACATAAAAAATTTTCCTAATAAAGCTGTTAGAACATATTAGATTTAAGAGAGCAATTTTTTTTTTTAAGACAGAAGTGCTCATTCTGCTTTATAACAAGACAGTAAAAGCAGTATAAAGAACTTGGTAATGTAATACTTTAAAACGTAAGATATTGAGGTTTGTTAGATGAAAAATGAGGGTGTGGGTGTTTCCCCAAAATAAAATGTCTTTATTAAATTTTAATACTCCCATATTGTTTAAGGCAGGATTAAAAAAGAAGAAAAAAAAGCAATCTGGAGTTTCCATATTTATTCTGGTGTAAGTTATAAAGAGCAGTGATGTTTTATACTCTAAATTTCAATATTTTTATAAAATTGCAAGGGAAAGAAAAGTCATGACAGTTGTGAAAAACATAGTATGCCACTGCAAATGCATTAGCATAATAATTCCCCAATAATCCCTTTTTTGGGAAATGCTAAGCAGTTTAAAATTTGAATCTGCATGTCAACTAGATTCAGAAGGATAAAGTAGCTAAGATGGGAACTCAGATTGATTCTCATATGCCTGCCCATTGATATAGATTTCTTGTTGGGTACATCACTGAAAAGGATCTTAATTGTTTATTGATTTAATTTAAGAGGTCAATTACCTGTTCTGATAAAATCAAATTAAGGAGTTCAATCAACGACTGTTCTAGATCTAGTTATTCAGTTAGAGTATCTTGTAAGTATGAGAACGTTTCTGACAAGGATTAATCCATCATGAGGTAACTTAGTAGTGAAAGTCTTCTTGAAACTGAAAGTTTAAAAAAAGCTATCTTTTTATCTGGGGCTCTAAATAAATTCTTAAGAGATTGGACTGAATTGGTATCACTTCTTATGGAAGTACTTGCTTAACATTGTACTTAAAATCATCTCACTGCTTTCAATACTAGGAAAAAAAGCAGAATTTAGATCTTGAAAAGTCAAATGAATGGAATGAAAAAATTTAAAGAATTGCTTGAATCTTAGAATAGACTCACATTGAATTTTCACTGATTTTTTAAATGTAAATTGTGAAAGTTCTTAGTTCTGCATTAACTAATATGCTGTTTGCAGTACAATACTGGCTAAATTAACCCTTTTGGAAGGTTATGCATCAGTTTAGGAACTAGTTTTTAAACATTGTTTTGGGTGGAGAAATTAGTTGTACATCTCCAAAAAACGTATTTTTCCATAGGGTATGCCTACTCGCACAGTGTTGAGACATAAATTCTTTGTATCTACGACTATCAATTTGAGTGTCATTGGAGTCATATCATAACTGAAAATAATGAGACTGGAGATATAAATTTTCTTCAACTCAGATCATCATTAGCAAAGTAATAACTGGTTTGGTAACTTAATTGTGTTTTCTTGTAGGCAGAGACTCCATTTTTAATGATCATATAGTGATCAAGCACTTGATAACCAGCCACTACCCAAGGAGAAGCAGAGCTGGCAGGGGGAGCCAAGGTCAGCCGCAGCCCAGTGTGAGCCAGACAAGAGCGCAGCCACAGCAGACAGCATCCAAAATCAGGCCAGTTCAGATAGGCCAGGCCAGAGATAGGGATGGGCTTGGCATGCCTGCAACTCAGCTCCAGCAAGGGCAAAGTGCTGGGTGCCCAAGGCACAGGACAAAGGTCCCCAACTCAGCTTCCTCACAGGGATTTCTCCCAGCGGTCTAATCCATGGCGGCTCAGCTGCCCTGTGAGCAAAGCCAGCCTTAAGCACAGGCAGCCATAGCCCAGGTGGGTAAAAGCTTCAGAGACGTGATCTGCTCAATGAAAGGGGCATGAAAAACCTTAGATAACAGACAAATGTGAAAGAAATAGAGATGTAAATATTTTGGAAACTAAAACAGGAGACTTAATTTTTTTTTTTGGGAATAAATGTTTCCTTGCTCAAGGCTCTAAAAATAAGTGTTTCAAGTACTTTTCTTCATTGCCATGACTTTCTTTCTCTGCTGATGAATATGTTACTCAAAGAAAATGGAAAATTTGTTTGTTTGAGTGATATGCAGTGTGTGGAATGCCTCACTGGTTGTCCCACTAATATTCTGTGAACACTGAGGTGCAGATTATGTACATTTCTCTTACAAAAAAAACCCCTAAAAAACAACAAAAACAAACAAAACAACTGCACTGGAGAAAATGGTATTAATTTAGATTTGAAAACTCAAGGAGAAAATCAATTTTGTTAGTTGTGTTTTGTCTGAATGTACTCAAATAACCCCAGTTGTTAAGGAGGCAGATATAAGTTTAACAAAGGAACTTGTAATTACTCCTTAAATGCATGCTGAATTGCATTTTGGAGATTATAAACCAGACTAATTTAAATCGCCTGTCAGCAGTTTGTGTCAGAAGAGTAACAAACTTTTCAGTGAATGATAAATCAAAGAATCTGGTAAGACCTTTCATTTAATGTCTCATCCAATACTTGTTTCCATCAGTCAATGAAGAATAAATCCTCTTTTTCTATTTACTAGCACTTAAAATCTATTACTTTTCCTAGCAAGGAGTGTTAACATGCAAAAATGGAATACACAGTTTGTTTTCAGTTATTTTTTGTTTTAACTTTGTTTTATTTCATGGGTGTTAAATTATCCAAAAAGCACGAGAAACAAGAACATGATTGTTTTTTTTGCTTAACTCTTCTCACTGTGATAGCATAAATACAATCTCACCCATTTTAATGAGAAGATTAGTTTATTTTGAAATGTATTTAAGAAGGGGGGGAAAATTACTATGACTTAAGATAAGTAAATCCTATGCATGTTTATATATAAAATTCAATGCTAGTTCCAGATTTAGTATTGTCAGACTATGTTGTATTTTGAAAGACTGATTATGAATTTTAGTAAATGCAAGAGAAGATCTCTACCTCTCTTTTCATGTTCACATTGCCAGCCAATTTCCTTTTGTGCATTATTTAGATTTGAAATTTGTTTAATTTTGATAAGTCCTGGTTAAAGAGCAAAAGTTATCTTGTCATCAGTTTGTCATAATGTTTCAACCTGGGTGAAGGTCAAAAAATTATGTATTATATTGTCAATGTAATTCAATGACTTATAAAAATGAGCACGATTACTAATTTTTTGTTATGGTTTAGCACCAGCCAGCAACCAAACCTCACACAGCCTCTCACCCGCTCCTCCACCAGAATGATCGAGAAGAGGGCTGGAAGGGTTAAAGGATGGAAAACTCCTGGGTTGAGATAAAGACAATTTAATAGGGGAAAAAAAAGCTACACACATAAGTAAAGCAGGACAAGGAATTCCTTCACCTCTTGCTATGGGCAGGCATGGGTTCAGTCACCTCCAGGAGAGCCCCATCCCACCTAACTGTTTCTTGGGAAGACAAATGTCATCATTCCCATTGTATGCCTTTCTTTGTTCTTCTTCCCCCCACTTTATATGTTGAGCATGATGGCACACAGTCTGGAATACGTCTTTGGTCTGTTGGGGCCACCTGCTCCAACTGTGTCCCCTCCCAACTCCTTGTGCACACCCAGCCTTCTGTCTGGTAAGGAGGAGCAAGGGGCAGATCATCAACAAATATATTAAAGAGGGCTGACCCAAATACTGAGCTTTCAGGAATTCCACCAGTGATTGTCCACTAACGTGCTGCACAACAATTCACTGCCACTGTCTGGGCTTAGTCATCCTGTCAGCTTTAATCCATCAGGGGTTTCACCTTTCCAAGCCATGGGCTGCCAGCTTCTCCAGGAGAATTCTGTTGGAGACTCTGTCAAAGGCTTTACTGTCCTGGTAGGCAAAATCTACAGGCTTTTCCTCATCCACCAGGTGGGTCACCTGGTCATAGGAGAATAGGTTGGTCAAGCAGAGTCTTTCCTAAACCCATGCTGGCTGGGCCTTATCCCTTGTTTGTTCTGTATTTGCAGTGCAATTGCTCGCAAGATGATCTACTCATAATGTTCCTTGGCCCTGGAGTCAGACTGACAGTCCTGTAGTTCTCCAGATCCGCCTTGTGACCCTCCTGGTGGATGGACATCACACTGGCCAACCTCCAGTCATCTGGGACTTCCCCAGTTAATCAGGACTGATGATAAATGAGAGGGGGTGCTTGGTGAGCTATTCCTCCAGCTCGTTCAGTCCCCTCAGTGAATTCCATCTGACCCCTCATGTTTATGAGTGAATAGATGGCTCAGGAGGTCAGTAACTACTTCCTCCTGGATTACAGGAGAGGTCCTTGTCTGCAGGCTCAGGGGCTGCTTACCCTAAGGATGATCATTCTTTAAAGAGTGGCACAAAGGTATTAAGGTGTTGATACAACAAAGACTGTAGGAATGTTTAAAAAAATTATAATATGAGATTTTTTTCTCATAGAGAATATTTTTACAATTCTACAGCTCTTAAAGAACAGATTTTACATGTCTTTTAATTTCTAGTGTATTCTTATATAGTAAGTGTTTATAGCTCTTAATTAGAGGCAGTGAGAGAGATGAGATACTTGAAGGTTTTAGTAGAGCTTTGGGAACATGAGTCATTCAAAGCGACAAAAAACTTGGCACATCCCAATCCCCCAAAGTCCCTGCAGATATACCCAGAATTGTAGGTTCACTACCACCTCTAAACAACGAAAGATTGAACACCACATGATGAGATAAGAACCTTAAATAGCTTGAATAAAAGGGGCATGAAAAATCTTAGATGACAGACAAATGTGAAAGCAATAGAGATGTAAATATTTTGGAAACTAAAACAGGAGACTTCATTTTTTTTTAGAGAATAAATGTTTCCAAGAAAAAGAAACTGACACACTGCCTCAAGGGAAGAGTACGGGAGTCAAGAGATTTTATATTAAGAAGCCTGGGAATAGAGTAGTTGTTGATGAGGTAAGATAAAAACTAGATTTACCTAGCTGTGTCTTTAAATCACTGAACTCACATTTCTAGTCAGGCAAGGAAATCAGCATCTCAAGCATGCTGTCTGAAATGAATTAAGTTAATCTAACCAGCAGGAAATAATTCTGGAGTTAACCTAATTCACTCATCCTTCTTACACAAACTAAATTGCTGACTTTAGAAATGTAAGAAAAGAAATGCGTGCAGAGAATTTTAAAATATTTACCCATTATAGAAGCATGATAATCTACAGTGCTGTTGCAGACATGGAATAAACAGCTCTTCCCTCCATTGGCTTTTCAACATTTTTATTATTTCCAGACTAGGTTGTAGTTGAAGTAGAAAAACTTCTAACTGTCCTGTTTCATTTAAACACTGCCATACATCTGTCCATCTGTGAGTTGTATCAACTATGCTTACACAAATTTCAGCCAAAATTTCACTGGTGTGTGAAAAGTAGATGTTGTGAAATAAAATACTTTAAAGCTTTGAAGGCTTTACATATTCCAGGAAAAATAGTCATCTTGGTGAAAGAAGAAACATTGAAGCTATTACCCTCCTTGTGATTTATTCTTTATTATATTTTAGAATGACAAAATAAGTTAGAATGGATGTCTGGTGTTCTGTCTTTTACAATCTAAGAATTCTAGCTTACTTTTTCATTGTCAGAAGCCTTTTCATACCTTTCATCATTTGCAGTGATGCCATCTAGGTCTTTTTGAGTGCCATTTTAGCCCTTTTTGAAATAAAGGGACCAGAACTGCACACAGTGTTTAAGGTATGGGTAAACCATAGATTGGTACAATTTCCTGTATTTATTTTATTCTTCATTCCTTTCCTGTTAACTCATTACACTTTTGTCATAAATGGTCCCCACAGAATGCTAACTCTTGCCTACCAACTCTAGATAGTGGTAAATTAGCAAAGACTATTAGTAGAAGACTGTAGATCTCTAGAAATGAAGGAGTCATTAATTCTACTGTTTGTGAACTTGATGTCTAGAGCTAGGCAGAATTTCCGTGAGTGTGTAATACAAGCTATGCATCAAAATAGACTAAGCTGACTAATTAGAGGAGAAATTCCCATTTTTAAAAGACAAACATTGGAGAGATGGTTAACAGTGGATTTCCTGTGTCTTTGTTCTGATCTCTATAGTGTAGAATTTGATTTGTGAACTGTAATTCATACAGAAAAAACAAAAGCAGCAAAGCCTGGACATGTTTTACTTATGTAAAGGGACAGCATATGACAATTTCTGTTATTTTCTTCAAACTTTTCTGGAAAGAAAAAAATTGATCCACTATTTTACATTTTAAATATATTGAAAAATAATTTGAAATCACATTTGCTGCACAACCACAGAAGTGGAAGATCAATTTGTGGAAAACATCCTTTGAAGGCTTAGGAGTAAGGCAGTACTTCATAGGCAGTTCCAGTATGCTTCTATGCACACATTTTCATCATCGACCAAAAAAATCCCAAATGAATTATGTCAGGCGAATCCTGCTGTTCAAACTGCTTTTCATTAATCCTAACCTGCAGATAAATATACAAGGAGGCTGAGATTTAGAGACTGCATAAAAGATTAGCTTTGAAAGTTGCCCTTCTCTTTTGAGGTGTTTGCATATGCGGGAAAGGGCTTTTTACTCTGCTCCTAAACAGACACCTTTCCTGGGAATTCATTTCTCAAGCATCTACATTCTACCAGAAGTAAAATATATTGTAGACAAATAAGAGTATGCAACTTCTAGAATATGTTTAAAGCAAATAACAGAAAATGAGACAGAGGGGAATACAGAGATATTACAGTAATTTTGCAATGAAACACAGACTAGTAAGACTCATAAATGTAGATTTTTTCCCAATTAAATAAAAACCAACATTGGCTTGAGAACAACAGTTTATGAAATTGACATTTCCAACAGACATCTATCTCAACAGTCTTCAGCATCTCATCTGCTCAAGCTTAGAACTGAAAATGAACTATAGTGACTGATAGCTTTCTTCTGCATGTCAGCACAGCAGAGACGTTTCTGTAATTTAGTTTTAAACAGAGTAGCTCAGGATAAATGAAAATGTCCTCAATAGGCTCCCTAACCAAGTGAAGCCTATTTCCTGAGTAATGATAAAGAACTGCAAATTGAAGTCCTATCCTAGAATGTGTTCCTCCTTCAGCTAGGTACCAGCTGAAAACTTCTTTTCACAAGTGTGTCTCCTTTGATTTTGATGTTAGGTCTGATTTTTTTCCACACTCAAGAAACCTAAAGAACGTAGAAAGGAAATGTTTGGATCATGAAACATGTTGTGATTTTGAATAATTTTTCACTTGAAGAAAGATGAGTTATTTTTTAATACTGCATAAGTTTCTTTTTCTCCCCCTGACATTCTGTGCATTATTATTACTTGCTTATAGTAAATTTGCAACTGAAATTTAAAAAAAAATAAAGGTTTCTTTTAGGCAATAGTCATAGATATTTTTATTGATGTTTCCAGTAAGTTTTCTGCATTTTTTTACTTCACATATGACATTTTTCACCTCTTCATAGAAGATTATAGCTATAATTTAGGGATGAAGCCTATGTTTAAGAGTATTTTATGCCCTTTCAGCTACTTATATGAACTCTGAGTTTACATTTCTCTTAATTTTTGAAGAACTAACCATATGAGGTTCCAGCTCCTGGCCAATGCCCTACATGTTATCATACACAGAGCCAAAAGAGAAAAATAAAATCAATATAATTAACAGATTGTGTAATCACAGCTTATCTATAAATGTGTGTGCACGAAGAATCCATGGGTTTTAAGTTGCACAAATAATTTTAATAATTTCCTAGTTTGAATGCTTTTAATTAGCACTCTTAAAATATTAATAAGTTTTATATTTAATAATGGAAATCACTGAAGTGCCACCAGCATTTGGGAGGCAGTGTTTTTATCAGAGTTTAAAATTCCTATCATTTGTATTGAAGAATGAAATGCCTCCATTTTCTTTCAAAATTAATCCAACTGAAAATATGTATTAATATAGGACCAGTACATTGACTTGACAACATGAGTTAAAAATTACCTTGACATGTAAGTATACAGTACATATTTGAAACCTAGTAGAATGATGGAACATTTATTATAGAAATAGCCAGAATGTGTAAAAACTAAGCAAAGAATGGGCCAAAACTACTATCTCAACAAATATGTGACATTTGTTTCTGCTGCAATATGCATGGAAAATAATATTTGCAAGGGGGAAAAAACCCTCTTCTGTTGCTATCTGTGATCAAAACCTGAAAAGTCTGACATTTGCATGACTGCAATTACTGTGTATTCAGTAACTTCTCCATTAATGTGGGATAACAGAAGATCATAAAGTGTATTGCAAAACTTATCTATAGATTTATTTTAAACTAAACTAAACTAAACTATCTTCTGAAAAAAATTGCTGTGTGATTTATTTTGGTTTCTTCTTTCACCTAAGATAAACACATGACAATGTAAAACAATATTTCACCAGTTTGAAGAGATCAACATGAACAGCTCACAACCCTCTCACTTATTTGTGTAGAACTATATTGTTATAATGTTTAGTACCCATTTAGCAAGCATTCCTTTATTTTAGCTGCAGATATGAAGCTTATCAGATATCAGAATATAATGGTTATTTTTGATAGATTCTTGCTGAGCTCTGTGTTTGTGTGTATCTGTGTGTGCTTTGTATACAGGAAGTTTCGGGGCTTCCTGAAGGTGTCGGGAACACTACCTAATTCTAGTGAAACCCATAAAAGAGTCTGTGTAGTCCTGCAGCACTGATATCTATGCTTCATAGGGGGCCAAATTTTGAAGACATGTTTTTCCCTTAGATCTTTTTCCTCCTATTTTTGTCTTTGGCAGGCCAATTTTTCTGATATTTTTGTCTTCCAGCAAAGCTCTGAAAAACAAGAATTGTCACCCCTGCGCGCCCCACCCCCCCCCCCCCCCCACCTTGGCATTACTCTGTTTTTTCACACTACCATAAAATATAACATTTTTTCTTATTCACCTAAGATGTGCACTCCAGCCCATGGTTATGTGGAATACTGTTGTAAAATGTTACAATCCAGCAGCAGGAGGAGGATGATAACTTTTGGTAGCAGATCAGAACAGAATGGCAGATTTCCAGAAAGAAGATGCAGGTTTGAATGCATTTCCACTGTATGCCATGGCCCTTGACTTGGAAAGATAGATCACCTCAACTGAACCAGTTTCCCATTCTGGAAGAGGAGATCTGACATTATCCACATACTAGCCATCAGAGAGTTAGATAGGCTGCCAAATGGTAATTAAATGCAAAAATAATCATTCAAATCCTTTTGCTTGTTTTTATCCAGTGTCTGTGACTATGTTGGAAAGCAATTTTATTGACCTTGGTCCTTACTTTACACTTACAGAAAATAAATTGGATTTCCATTGTGACTATGGTTGGAGGACATGAAAGGCTTTGAGCTGAAAAAAAAAAAAGTGAACTCATGGTTTATTCTGGCATATTCAATTCTGGTGAAACAAATTTTAAACTAATTATATATAATATTGAAGCAGTTCCATTCCATCCCAGGAAAACTGGGTAGGGGAATCTCCTATAATTACACGATAAGATCAATATTGATACAGTATTAAAAGAAGCTAGCTTATAAAATAAAAATCCTTTTATATAGCTTTAGAGATGTCTGGGAGATTAAAACCAATATATTTTGCTATGCTTACTCAGGAATTTTTCTGTGTTAGGCAGCCTTAAATAGATAACAGTCCCTGAGGATACAACCAAATGATGTTTTTCTTTTGCTTTGCCATGTCAGGACTAGGAGGAAAGCTTTCAATAAAATAAAATTCTCTGAGTGATATACAGTTCTTCCAACAAAAAATTCGAAGACATATATAGGTTTAGGTATGTATCTCTGCTTGTGGTTATATATATATAGATATATAGTTACATTTAGTAGTAATTTGGAGATTTCATAAGAAAAAATTTGAAATATAGTAACCCCTTTTATAAAGCCATTATAAGCTGTTTACAGAACTATAAGTGGACATTTTCTCAAATGCCATGATTTAGAATCAGCTTCCATACATATTTAAGCAAATATTGCAGCAGACTTACAGTAGAAAAATGTGTGGTACAAAACTTACAATAGAAAAATCCTGTGAGGTAACACTAGTTATATTTATAGATTTCAGTGGTGTTATGTAATTGAGATATAATTCAATAATTCAATATTTCTTATAAATAGTTTCCAAAATCTTTTCAAGCATACGCTTTCCTCTTTTACTCAAAAAGTAGTGGAATAAAAGCATAGTATAACACAAGTACCCATAAAATGAAACCCACATACAAAGTTTGACACTGGAGCAGGGTTTTGACCCTATTGACTATGAAAGTTTATGCAATATCTAATAGCTCTTACATGCTTAATTCAGCTACAGTAATTTGAAATTCTTTAAAATAATTAATTTTATTTATAATTTGACCCAGATTCTAGTCACATTACTGAACAAGTTACTGATGCAGGGCATAGAAATACCCTTATGGGAGCAACCCCCTCTAATTATGAAACAAACAGCAGTAAAACAGTTTAAATACAGGCCACAAAAATCACTAGAAATATTTCATTTTAATAAATCAGTATTTTATGTCTGAAAGGCCTAACACATTCAATAATCTTGGGATTTCTTGGTAGTCTTTTGAGAAAAGCTTAGCCTTATGAAATTTATTTGGATTTAGAAATAAATATTTCATAAATTCCAGTTCTATGCATATTATTTCTCCATGGAGTGAGCATCACCTTCTTGTCAATATTAAAGAATGTACTAAGTGCTGAAATTCCTTGGGCATTCATCATATTCTTTGATGGATGCTACTGAAGCTGTTCAGATTTTTGTTTGCAATCATTTCTTATTTAAAAGACTGGTTGTTCATATAAGTGAAACACAGAAATGGTGAATAGGACATCTAATTCAAGAGCACCCGAATTTGGTTAATAAGAATGTTGTCTCGTCACTCATAGCAAGGTTATATTCATTTCATAAAACATGAAAGCAACCACCTTCTCTCCTCTGGTCTGTGCTCTTTAGTAGTCCTGTGTTCTTATATCACCTATTGGTACTAGGAGGAATGCAGTAAGTTCATACATCTCTTTATACAATGGACAAAAAATGGCATCGTCAAGATATATGGATACTGGTCACAAAACTCATCAAATTCACTAACTTAATTCTTTTTGACCAATTAATTTTTTCATCTCAATTTTTCAATGAGGTGCACATGAAGATAGAAGTAACATGGAAGTTTTCTTCAAAATTTTCCCTTTCACATCACAAGCCATTTCAAATGTTTCATATTTAAATTATTTTCTTTTAAAAATCCCTTTATGATAATGAATTAAAACTTATAAATTTTCCAAGAAATCTGTGGTTGAAAACTACACACAACAGAGAAAAGAGGTGAGGATCCATAATCGAAATAGTAACATTTCAGACATTGAATAGAAGTTAATTTTTGCTATATTAAATTAGTGCTCTTCCATGAGGAAACACTCTCAGAGAGCAGTAGGAATTTTTTCACTAAAAAGAAAGGAAAATGAAGACAAATGAATATAAATTAATATATATTTCTATACAATTAAAAGTAAAAAATTGATGCATATTTAACTAAAGAGTGTGTTGTTATGATGCTGCTGTTAGTATCTCTGAAAAGGAGTGAGCTCAAGTGTATCTGGGTTTTGTTCATAAGTAGTCGGCTTATATTACATACTCAGAATTTACTGGAATGTAAATTCCTAAGGAATGTAGTAGTTTATTGGTAGAATAATCTCATTTGTGGCATCTTTCTCAGATTTAAAAATAAAGCAGAACTTTTATGATAATTTGGTTCGACCTATTGCATAATGTGACAAGGAATTCCAGTTGAAGAAAAAAATTATATAAGGCTGTGCTCTCTACAAAAAATGACCATGTTCTTTCAAACAACATTTAATTTCTCTCAATAAATTCATAAATTCCTTTGTAAATTATTCCACTTCTATGATTCGTCCCACTCTTTATAAGTTGGCGCATTATCATTAACCAGGTTTTTCCAGTGTAAATTTTAAACGTTCTTTCTATGATGCTCTTTTTTCTAGGTTAATAATCTGCATAGCGTCATAAACAAAGATCATAAATTACCTCTACATTTTCACTTTTCTACTGGGATGGAAGATTTTGACAATTTTGTTCCATTTTCACCTCTTAATCTTCTCTTAATCAGAGAAGATTAAGAGACAGTACATTCCAGGTAATACATGCAAAAAAGAAAATTGTATTTGTCTTTCATGTCTAAGATTTTCAGATGTGTCTAAATTTTTTCAGATTAATTCAATTCCTTAGGGAAAAAAGTAAAGAAATTTTAAAAAGAAAAAAAAAAAGCAATGACTTATATATGTGTCCATTCCATAGAGAAAAAGAGTCTAGTTGCTTTTAGTCTGCTACAGAGTTACACTGGCCTAGATCTGTATTTGGTTTCATTGTCGTTTACACACCAAACCTTTGCTGTGCTATATTCTAGGCACAGACTTAAACACCTGGTTGTTTTCAGAGGAACTGGGGAAAATGAAACAAAAACAGCATTAGGTATTTGCTAGAAATCATATGCATGACAGCAATTGCCAAAATCGGAAATTTTAGAAAAATAAGGAAAAGATTCATAGAGTCGTACTTGTGTGTTACATATATTTGATGATGATTTAACATTTATGAACCTGGTAAGAAATCAAATGTGGCAAGATCATTTCACCAGCAGAAAGAGTAATCATTTATTTTGTGGTGTGTATTGGGGTGGAGTGAAAACTTGTCCCATTAACTCTTATGGCAAAATTCCTATTACCTTCAGTCTATGTGTAAATAGGTTTCAAATATTTTACAAAATACAAAGAGCAGAGTCAAGAAACATTACTCACCTTCCCCAAGGTAACTTTACTCTGCATTAATAACTGCAGAGTAACCTGGAAACAGGTGGTCCAATGCAGTATCTCATAGTTAATAGACTTTTTATAGAACATATGTCCAGCTGCAGCTCTACATAGTTGTCATGAGCCATGAATTCCACAAGAAGACGTCAGTGCTGGCAGTTTTCAAAATATGACAATGATGGACTTCCTTTCCCTAGATACACATAGGTATGAAAGTACAGGGATATAAATGACAATTAAGAATGGCAAAGGTAAAAAAGAGAAGTACAGAAATAATAGAAAATGAAACAGGGAAAAAATTATATATTTCTTAATATTTTTCTGCTTCTTGTCTGGTGATACCAAATTGTTTGACATCCTGCAACTCGTAGTCTGACAATCCTATTTCTCCAATAGCCGTCTCATAGATATCACATTATTCTTTTCGTTTATGAAACCTATATTAATTAAATAGCTGAGCTTGATATTCAGTATATAAACCAAAGCTTAAGCTGAATTGAGTCCAAAAGGTGCAGAATATATGTTAAAGAGTTTGGGCTAAACTCCCTAGTTTTGGGGAAGAGATGAAACACCATGGTTCCATTAAGACCAATAAAAGCAAATTTGTAGAACAATGTCTTCTGACCCAAGAGCATCTCTTCACTCACGACTTCTAAATGCTGGCATTTTTCATAATTGTTTCTTTTCCTTTACATTATTTTTTCTACTCCACCAGAAGCTTTGGATTATGTGATGCTGATTGTTAGCCACAGTGGCAAACCTCCCTGAGTGAGTTTTGCTCCTACTCTCTTAGTTGTCACTCTCTACAGCTCAGAACTTTTTTTCAGAATATATTGTGCTTGAATTGTGCTGTTTAACTGAATGGCCTTCCAAGTTATTATAAAATATACAAAGATTCTCAGCAATCAAATCCTGGATTTTTTCTTTTTTAGACATAATTTTCAAAAGAGTCAAACGTATCTTTAAGGTGTTAACAGAGACACCATTTTGTACAGCTTTGAATTGCATACCTGAAATTATATCCCTCTTCAAATAAAGATTTAGTGATTACAGCCTACAATATATTGTCAAAATGAAAGCTTAAGAGAGTGCTTTCTTCTAGTAATTTTTGGGCTTTAATTTTTATCAGTTTGAATGAGCTTAGGTTATTACTTTTTTTGTTGTTTTAAGGTAAGGGATAGATTACTTTTAAGGTCAGAGTAAAGATTTAAAAAAAAAAATCTCCTTTCACTCTAGCTAACCATATATGAAAGAGCAGTGTTAACAGACAGGCTGCACAAAAACCGGGTTCAGGCCACATCAGGCAGCTCCTTTCTGAGCTGTGACACTTCACATTCCATGGGCGTGAATGGGCAGAACTGAATTAGCTCCCTATATAATCTTTCAGCACAAGTGTAGTAAAACAGGGACAGCTAGGAAAGTAAATTTCCCCTTACCCAATTCCAATTCCAATTCCAATTCCCAATACCCAATTCCACCCAAGGTATTAGAAGTCTTTTTCTTCTAAGTATAGCTAACTGGGCTACATACAAAATATCCAAGTATACAGTTCAGAGTCTTACCATCTGGTCAGTTAAAATTGAAAAAAAATTTACATTTCTTACCAATGTAAGGATAACAGTACATAAAGTCAGATAATATTTTTATGTGTCCTCTCTTTAGCAAAAGCAATTTATTTACTCATCCATAACTAAACTATGACAACAGATGGAGAAGAGAAAACTTGTTAAGTCTGTAGACTTTCATAAACTTTTATCTACTAAAAGAATACCTTCTTCTGGCATTATCTTTCTGTGATTGAAAAAATTGAGACCATGATTGGAAAATAAAGTAAGAAGCATGAAAATATAGATTTTACACTTAAAAAAACTAGTTAAAGTAATCCAAAATTCTAAATTTACTTCCTTTTCTTTATAATACATCTCCCTAAAGAAAAAGCCTTTAAGAAGATGTATGGAACAGTGTAGATATATTACTATAAAATTTGTTTAAAATGGTTAACACAGATCTTTGAGGATGTTTTTTGCTGGTCTTTGTACCCTCCTGAGAAGCATGTATTTCTTTCAATTTGGATGAAATGTTCAAAGAAGCCAACTAGCTTAATAAAATGCTAGCTAGCAGACTTTTAGTCCCAGGGTGATCATCTGTGTCATCTGTAATAAAAAGAGTGAGGTTTATTAGATTGGCAATTATATTCTTTACATGAATTTTTTTTCCTCCTTAGCTTTTCTCCTTTTAAAAATTCATGGCAAGCATTAACAAATGCTTGCATTTTCTTTTTCACTTATGTAGCCAAATATATTGCATGAGTACATTAGGAATGTGCTTTGCCAAGAAAGGGTGTAAAACTGATGACATTAAAGGAAAAATACAGTTATTTAAATTAATAATTTTTTTAATATATGCATAAAGCACTGCATAGAATTATCATGCAATTTGATTTTTTTCAGTTTGTCTTTAGTGATCAGGAACCAACTTCTCCATTCTTGCTCTTATCCTGAAGATTCTTTGTAAGGCAATGGAGATGTGATATACAAAAGTAGGAAGCAAAAGCATCTGGTAAACCAATTAAGTATACATTTAAAATCCAGAAAAGCCTGAAAAACCTGCCCTTCTCTGCTCTCTGTGGCTTAATAAAATGATGAAATGATGTGAAATAGTGTTTCTATTGCTATAAAAAGTGAGAAATTTAAATATGAAGTGCCAGTTTAAAAAAAAATACACAATTCCCAGGAATCTTGCAAAACTAACAAAAAACATTCACTGAGTTCTAAGAAATTTCTATGTGTGCTTTGGAAAACATATGAAATAGTCTCTCTGTACTAAAATGCTACTTTAGAAAGCCTAATTTGTTGCAAATCAGACTAAATTGCAGCTTAAAATGAGAACATTGCTACCTTGCACTTCACGTTACAATGCTGCATCCTAACAGCGTGTAAGCCATCACAAGATTTAGAGCTCTGCTCAATCAGGGACAACAAAATTAGAAATAAATGGAGAGGGATCAATACAAAGTGTTGTCTGGCATAATGAAACAGCCCCTAGGTAGAAAATCTATTTTATTTCTCTCTCAGCAGCTGTACTCTTTGACAATCTCTGAACCAGTCCAGTAAACAGTCAGGTTATTTATTTTATTGAGAAAAAACATGGAGTTACATGTCTTATATTACACAAATACAATTATGTTGATCAATAAAGCGGTTAAACAATTTAGTTTTTATTGCTAAAGATACTTGTGTTAACACTGCTTTTATTTAATACAAGATTAAGAATTACCTTGTATTTTATGCTGTTATGGCAATCAATGCTTAGCAGGTAATGCCATCCACCGTGCTTTTATGCAGTATCAGACTTTGTGCCAGATGTTGTTGAGTAATGACAGCAATAAAAATATTCCTTGTATGACTGAACACTCAGTATGTAGTGTGGAATGCTCAGAACCTACTTCTTTCTTTTCTTTTATATTTATGTCAAGGTCTAGGAAAGACTTGCATATATACATTGACATTTCTAATACAGAACATTATGGCACTCATGCCTATGTTCCTTTTTTTTTAAAAAGCTTCCCTGGATGTGGAAATTACTGGTTCTGTACATGCTGATGGGTAGTTCAGCCAATAGGGATACAGACCACAATTTCAAATCTATTTTTATGGGAATTAAGATGTTCTTAACACTTTCATCTATTCTTAAGTGGATGATCTTGGCAGCCTCTCCAGATTGCTATTGACTGGCCCTGTTACTGCACTATCAACACCAAAAGCAAAACCAAACAAAAAAGAATGTGAGCTATAGAAGCGTCTGAATACACAAAAGCACTCCATGTTTATAATGAAGGCATAATGACACTGAGTTTGGAGTTTGAAATATGTTCCCTCTCCTTTTGACAAGCTCAAGAATGTTCACAGTATATTCTATATCTTGTTCCAAGTGTGAACTAATTTAGATTCTGTTCAAAGCTGTCGCAACACCAGAGATTTCATTGCTCATTTATGCAGGTAAGACTAAGTAAATAATAATGTTTTAAATGAAATGGCAAGGGCATGATAAAAAAGGGGAAAAAAAAGGATGCTGCTACCACATTGATACATTTCACTACCACACACATACAATTTTTTTTAGAATCACTACATAGAGCTTAAATAAATCCTTAAATTCTTGACATTTATAGCTCATAGCTGCCATAATATCCATATTATGAAATCTGCTTACACAGGGAAAAAGCCTTCTTTATTTTTAATTCTTTGTTCCATTAAAGTTATCAATGTCTTGAGCCATCCGCAAAAACATGTTCGCCAAAATCCCCTTCCTGCCACTAATATCTGAAACAAAAGCAAGGAACTATGTACTTTGTAAAATTTTGTAAGGTTTTGATAGTAAAAACCTTTCTGCTGATGGAAGAGTTTGAATGATTTATTGCTGCAACTGTGTCTATTTCTGTATTCAGGTTGCTATTATTCAGAAGTCTAGAATATGGTGAAGTTACATGTATGTGCTAGACTAGCAGCATTAAAGAGTCTATCTAGTAAATCAGAACATGTGAAGTTTCTTAAATATAGCTGAGGATGAACATTGTAAGTATAAACTTGTAGACATCAAACTACCAAAAAAGATGATAAATTTCCATCAAAGAGTACAAAGGACAGTTTTCATATGCTTGTTCTAACTTTTTAAGTTGAGTTTCAATAACAGTGCTTGATTTACATAGTTCATATTCAAAAACAACTAATCAATTTGATTTTAGAAAATGTGCATGCAAAAAAAAATCACAATCATGTTCAGTTAAAAATCTGATTTGGTCTCATAGATCACAATGGTGGTTGGTTGTTTTTTGGGGTTTTTTTGGTTTTTTTGGTGTTTTTTTTTTGTTTTGTTTTTGTTTGGTTGGTTTTTTTGGGTTTTTTGTTTTTTTTTTTTTTTTTTACTTCTCTATAAATTTTTTATCTTTCCCTAAGCAATCTAATGTAGAGAACAAGAGGCTGAACAGCACTGTGGAGAGGGACCTGGGAATCCTGGTGGACAGAAAGTTGAATGTGAGTCAGCAGTGCCCTGACAGCCAGGAGGGCCAGCCTGGAGTGTAGTGGGGGCCATCACCAGCCCGGCTAGGGAGGACATTGTCCCACTCTGCTCTGCACTGTGGCGGCCTCACCTCAAGTGATGGGGGCAGTTTTGGGTGCCACAATATAAAAGAGATATTCTACTATTAGAGAATGTCCAATGGAGGGCAACAAAGATGGTGAAGGGCCTTGAGGAGAAGCTGTACAAGGAGTCTCTGAGATCACTCTGTCTGTCCAGCCTGAAGGAGACCGCGGGGAATTCTGACTGCAGTCTTACTTCGTGGTGAGAGGAGGACAAGGGGCTGGCACTGACCTCTTCACTCTCATGACCAGTGACAGAACTCAAAGAAAACGCATGAAGCTGAGTTGGGGGAGGGTTAGATTAAATATTAGGAAACTGTTTTTCATCCAGGTGGCGTTTGGATACTGGAACAGGTTCTCCAGAGCTGTGGTCACAGCACCAATCCTGACAGAGTTCAAGAAGTGTTTGGACAGCACTCTCAAGGACAGGGTGTGACTTGGGGTGTCCTGTGCATGGCCACGAGTTGGACTCAGTGACCCTTGTGGATCTTTTCTGAGTCAGCATATTCTATAATTATAATGAATCTGGATGAATTTTAATACTTACTGTAAATATGAAGATTAGACAGGAACAATATCTGGCACTTCTAATATCAAATATTCAGAGCAAAAGGTATACGAAGAGAAAAGTTGAATTTATTTTATTCTACTCTTCACAGAATCACTAAAGGTGTAGAAAAGGTGCATAACTACAGTTCCAGCTAGAAATTTGTGATGACATAATATTACTGTAACACCTCAGCTGTAGGTGAGAATGGACACCATCTGCCTACTTTTAATTCTCTTAAAAGAAGCCCCCTGAGCTATCACCTCTTCCTCTGCTGTTTAGAAACAGATCATTACTTTTTCTGACATCTCAGCCACCATCTGCTAAAAAATTTTATCTCTTCATATGTTGGATTGTTTATATAACTTCGTTCCATAGAAACGGAAATGCTGGAAAAAACAGTAAAAAATATTTGTCAGAAGTATCTCAAAAACCTCTTATCAGAAATTAGAAATCTAAATTGCTAAGACCATGCATTTTTTCATTTTATGGCTCAAACATTTTTTCTCTGGATTTTGTATTAAGTTTGCATGATTAAAATTTATTATCAAAACAGTATATTTCTACCATATTATGTTTCATTAACTTATTGTTCATGTTCATTGATCATGTTCATCTCTCCCATCTTAATATTTTGAGTTTTCTCTTCTATGACATTAGCAAGGTTTTGGGTAAACTTGGAGTTCTTTTGTCTTTAATATAAGGAAGTTTTAACATAAAGTTTTGAGTTTTTATTTTTGAATATTATTCACTTTGATTTTTTTATAACACTAATTTTGATTTAATGTAAGTATTTTATAGGAATGGAGTCCTTTATATCCTACTTGAACCAGAATTTATATCAATTCAGTTGGGGAATGTGACTTGGTATGTTCTGGCTGTGAAATTGTGAGGGGTTTTTCTTCCAGTATATTCATTTTCATACAAAATGTTTTTTAGCAGTGGAGGAACTGAAGAAGTTCAATGCAGCGTGTTCTGAATACACAGAGACATTTGGGAGATAAAAAACCAAAACACAACAAACCCCACACTAAAAGTCAATACAAGGACTGAAAATACTGGGAATTATTTTGGAAAGTTACATGGTAAATTACAGTTCTGTCATCAAGAGCAAGATTGCGTTCTTTTACCTCAAGTTGAAGAGAATACCAACTAAATTGAAAGATAGCAGTTAAAAGAAAACAGTAAATAATTAATTGAGTAAGCACCAGACCGTGCTTGTGAAACAAACACTTCATTGCTAAGTTTCTAAATATCTTTGAAAGCTGACTTCACGAAGGGATTTGTAGTACATGCACATGTAGACATAATCCAGAGTAGTTAAAAAACACAGTGCCCAACTAAACAGACATTAAAAAAATGTATTTGGAATTAAATTCAAGAATTCTGCTTCTTCTAAAAACTAGTGACCTTTAAATGAATGGAAACCTTCTTTAGATGAGACCTTTTCTAAGCATTTTCCAGGATATTTTTCACACAGCCTCCTAATAAAGCTGGCACAGGCTCTTGATGGAGACGAATAACTGGACTAGACAGATGGGTAACCTAGCCCTGCATCACTAATTATACATTTCTCACCAGGACAATTTTCTATATTAGTACACATTTTTCAAGGCTCTTTTTTTTCCTTCTGAATTTTTTATTTGCTCCTTCATTCAATACAAAATGAAAATGCTACACATAGACCAGTTCTCTAACTATGTTGTGGTATTCTTCTTTTTTTTAACCATTAATGATAAAAATAACTAAGTCATCTACAGACATCATTACTTTGTACTTTTCTCTCTCTTCCTGATTCTTAATATTAACAGAAAATTTTCTTTTGTCTTTAAAAAAAGATAATGCACTGTAATATGTACAGATTAATCTCTCAGATTCATCTTTCCTCTTTGCCTCTCCATCAACATCTATGTATTCTCCATTCTGTAAATACATATTTTCACCATAATCTGTGGAAATTTTTCTTTTTGTGGAGTTTAGAACGATGCTTAATATATATGTGTATGCTTTGTAGTGACCTGCAGTCTTAATGCCTTTATGTACATTTTTGTCTTAGCCTTCAAAATTCATACTATCTTGGTACTTCTCTTGGGATTTTTAATTCTCAAGTGAATTGTATTTGCATATTTTTTAAAAAGAACAAGACCTTCCTGGGATAGTAATTCATAAGAAAGAAAGTTCATAGAAAGTTTATAACTTTCTTCTTTCTTTGCTTTGATGATATTTGTGTTATGTCACATTCTAAATTACAAATTTTGCTTAGTCCTGACTCTCCCTAAGTATTTTTAAAACTCAGAGCAATTTTCTTTTTCAATACAATGGTTCAACACTATTAATTGTGATATATTTTTATTATTTTCAATAAAACATTTTTGTTTTCTAGAGCTCTCTTGACCCCGCAGCTCACTTTCTTTTTGTTTTTTTGTGCAAATTTCATGTGCATTTCATAGTATACAGAAAAGTCTTATGAATCCTTTTATTATTTTTTTAAAATTTGTTTGGTTTGAAATTCTGGTATTTTATATCTTCCGATTTTTTTGATCTTCAGTGCATCACAAATACTGTCATAAATTAATACTATTTACAAAAGCTGAAATTCTATTGATTTCTTATTTTATTTTCAAGGTGAACATATATCCGTCTTGGCAAAGTGCTTGAATTACATATTTAAAATACACTCTCAATGATATCATGTTTTTTTTCAGCTGGCTCACTAGAGTGAAGAAACCCTAGAGCAGATTTGTTTTCATGATAGTGTGAAGTTAATTTCTTCTGCATTCTGTGATAATTTTTGATTAAAAGCTTATGCCAGGAAATTCATAAGCCAGGTGTGAATATTTGTAAAGAGGCAACATGTTGTTTATCACCCATCTTTCCATCAAGGACAGATTATTTTGTACAGCTTAAAAATGAGGATACAGATTAATGCATAAATTGTTATGAAAGATTTTTACTTTTAATAATAATTAGAATCAGCAGAAAAAAAATCTTGCTGAATAGATTGTGGCTTTACAATCCATTTAATTTAATATTGAAAGCAGGATTCTGGACAAGACAGCTAAGCCACAAGACTTTACACAGCCAAAAGGTATGTCATCCTGTGGGAATCTAATCCAATTGTGTAAAGGCAAGGTTGGGCTTGGTGTTTGGAAACTGAAAGTAGCTTTGAAGAGTTTATGTTTTTTGATGTACAATGTTTTCATTGTGGATTTGGGCAACTTGGTTTGTTCTTATGAGTAAAACAAGAAATTGCCATTTTGTTTACAATTTGAATGCCATATGGAGATAGCACAGTTGAAGTTGAAAACTGCGTACTGTCCGCTCACCTTTCAACATTGTCACAGTAGGCTGCATTTGCAAGTTCTATAACTATGTTGTTGTTCTTGTATCTATCTGACCACAACTTGATACCCATACCTTTGGATACTTGACAGTTGCAAAAAATACTTGTCCTTCACATTTCAAATGTACTTGATGAAAAATTACTTTATTTTTTTCTTTCTGAATGAATACATTAAATTTTTGCTCATTGCTTATTAAGTTTTGTTTCGTCGGGCTTTCTTCCTTTTTTGGGGGACAAAGGCTAGTTTGTCCCTCTCTCATTGGGGGCATCCCCCTACACTCCTTCATCTCACCCTTTACTATACATTTAGAAAGAAAGAGGAGAAAGGAGTATAGATTAGAATGCTAATAATTTTTGCTGCCAATTCTCTATCTTAACTTTGGTGAAGTGTTTTTCCAGGTAGGCTTCAAATTTCTGGCTATATGTGTGACTTTTACATAGAGGTAGGTTTAACAACTTTTTTATCACAACAATAACTACAAAACTTTTTCAATGCAAAACTTTCTTGTAAACAATTTTAACTAATGTAAACTTAGAAAACAGTCTTTGCTTCTATCCGTGGCTCAGTTGTTTGTGCATTACAAAGTAAGGTTCTTGTCGAATGGAAAGAAGTAAGATTAACTGTTTGAGCAAACTATATAACTGATCATTAGCAACTTCTTTTAGCAGAGATCCTTCTGCTCTTTCCACCACACCTGCAACGTAAATTGAATCTGTTACTAAATTAAAAGGAAATGTGAATTTTGAAAAGACCCGTACAACTGCTGCCAACTCTGTAATCTGTGCAGAACCATCTACTTCCTCAATATCTGATTCCCATTTTTTTGTCTCTGAATTTTGCCAAGCAATCACAGATTTTTTAGACTTCCCAGAACCGTCTGTAAAAAATGTGATTGCCTCAAGGGGTACATTACTTCTTAAAGGCTTATGAATTAATTTTAAAGATGAACTTAATAGCTCATGTTTGGGACAATTGACTGAAATTTTTCCTGCAAAATTTTCCAAAGCAAATTGCATAACTTCTGAATTTTGAATTAACCATTCTAAGTAGATGGTTGTGACAGGCAGAAAGATTTCTGCAAAATCTCTTCCTGCAAGGGAAAGCATTCGAGATCTAGCCTTGATAATCAATTGTGAAATAATTTCAGGGCAAGTTGTTATAGTTTTACCCAATTGACGCGATAGGAAAACCCACTCTAAGATTATCAGATGGTCCTTCTTCTCTAGATCCCACTGGAATATCAAACCATGAAGTTGTGGACTCTCCCCTAAAACTGCAAACAAAAAAGACAGGTTAGGATTATACCGATGAGCCTGACGTGACTGGATGGCTCTCATCACTTTCTCTAAAGCATTTTGAGCTTCTTTGTTGAATTCTCGTGGTGAGTTTAAGGCTGTGTCTCCTCTTAACAAATCTGCTAGAGGAGCCAAGTCCTGATTTGAAAGGCCTAGTAGTGGACGAAGCCAGTTCAGAGTGCCTACAAGCTGCTGCACTTCATTCAAGGTCTTTGGATTTGTCCTTAGCTGGAGTGGTTGCGGAGTTACCGTTTGTTCTGTGATCCTGTATCCTAAATATTTCCAGGGAGGAAGTGTCTGTATTTTTTCTTTTGCTACAGTGAGTCCTGCTTTCTCTACTGCTGAGATGACCTGATCTGTTGTCTCCTGCATTGATGCTTGGTCCTTTGCTGCTACTAAGATATCATCCATGTAATGTAATATGAGAGAATTTGGATATTGTGCACGAACTGAGGAAAGTATTTTTGCAACATACCACTGACATATACTCGGCGAGTTGCGCATTCCTTGTGGTAGAACGAGCCAATGATATCTTTTCAAAGGTGCTTGCTGATTTATGGATGGGATGGAAAATGCAAATCTTGGTGCATCGTCTGGGTGCAAGGGAATATTGAAAAAACAGTCTTTTAAATCAATAACAGTTAGCTTCCAATCTTTTGGAATCATAACAGGAGAGGGTAAACCTGGTTGTAAAGAACCCATTTCTTGAATTACTTCGTTAATTTTTCTGAGATCCTGTAACAACCTCCATTTCCCACTGTTTGGCTTTTTGATTACAAAAACTGGAGTGTTCCAGGGACTAGTAGTTGGAGTTAAATGACCTTTGGTTAATTGTTCCTGCACTAACTGCTCTAAAGCAGCAAGTTTCTCTTCAGGTAAGGGCTACTGACTGACCCAAATGGGTGTGTTAGATGTCCATGTAAGTTTTAAAGTGTTATGTCCATCAACAGCTTTTGTTAAAATCCAGTTTCTAACCTGAGATGCCATTGTGATAAAATGTCCCGTCCCCAAAGAACTATATCAGCTCCTACAATGAATGGTCTTGTGGTAATGTACGTAATGCCTTTTTACAGGTTGGGTTTGCATTAGAAATTGCAAGCCGTTTTAATAACTCTTGTCTGGCTCGATCTATTGGAATCTGCTTTTCTAATGCCATTTTTAAACGGTCCAAAAACTTAATATAAGGTTCATCTATGCCCTGTTTTATTTCTGTGAAATCTAGTTCTGGCTTGTTGCCATCAGGGACCTGTAACAAAGCTGTTTTTGCTGCTTCTTTGACATCCTGCAATACTTGTCTACTAAGAGTTCGGGCTTGTATTTGAGGATCTGTATGAGCTCCTTCACCTGAGAGCTGATCTATAGTCAAATTTGCAGTAGCTGGAGTTCCTGCATAACCTCTTAAAAGGTCGTTTAACAAACGTTTCCATGCTAGTTCCCACAGAGAAAATTCTGTTGGAGATAGCAGGGATGTGCAAAGCTGTTTTAGATCATGTGGAGTGAATATGTTTGCTGTGAAGGTGGCCTGTAATAGGCTTCTGAAATAGGCAGAATCTCTACCATACAGACGAGAGGCTTTGCAAATCTCTTTTAACTCAGCAAAGTTAATTTGTTGCCATGTTTCCCTGGGTCCCGGACCTGCAGTGTATTTCACAGGAAAAACCTTCAATTTCGATGCAATTTCCCACTCTCCTTCCTGAACTGCATCCTTTCTTATCCTCTGCCAGGTATCTGTGACTCCCTGTGTGTTAAACTCTTCCTTAGATTGTTTGAAATTACATTGTGGAGCATAGGAATAGTTTGTTTTTTGTTCCGGTAAGTTATCGGACATGGGCGCCGCCATTTTGGACAGGGTCAGTTCCGGCGCATCACTTCCGGTTCCCACGCTCGGCAGAGAGGGGGTGTGCTGTCCCGGGCTGTGGGCGGGGAGCAGGGGCAGGGACACCGACCGGGCACCGCCTAGAAAAGGGGCGCGTCCCTGCTCCGATGGGCAGGAGCTCAGAGACGAGCCACCCAGGGACTCCTGGGAGTCCGAGGAGCCACGCCCACGAAGGACAGAGCTGGGCTCGGGGCTATAATGGCGATTGCCACGTGCTCTATTGTTCTCAGACTGGATTCTATCGGCTCGGCTTTTTCCAGTTTTACTGTCAAAATTCACCGATTTTGAACGCCAAAGCAAGGTTTTGAGAGGAGATAGAGAGGACTTTGCTCTGGTAGGGTTTTTGGAAGACGGGTTTTGCAGACAAGCCTGGCCAGGGCTGGTCTGCTCCCCCCTGTCTCGGGATGGGGTCGGTGGGGCAGGCGGGGGGGCAGCTGGCCTGGCTGCCTCCCGGCCTCTCCACCGGGGTTTCTCGGCTGGGATAAAGGAAGGTTTTTGGGTCCCCTCAGAACTTCGCTTTCTCCTGTCTTCTCTGTCCTGCCTGCATTCTGCTCTCTCCCTGGTCTTTGCTTGCTTTTCATTTTCCATTATTACAAATTTCAATACCGTCCTGAATATTGGACGCAGCTTTAAGTTGGACTTCTTGTTCTTTTCTGTGTTATATAATTTCAGTCCAACTGAATCCCAGAAGTCTGGATCGAGTTTCTGAGACATGTCTGAGTTTGGAAATTCTTTTAAGACCCATTTTACAAGCTTTTTAAGCTGTTTTTTGTCAAACTGAATATCTTGGATTTCCAACTTATAGTTAAAATACGAAAAAAATTCCTGCTCAGCTACTGACAACCGATTTCCCATGGTGAAACTCACCGAGTCTTCTGGTCGTCCTTCTTGGTATAGACTTTTTCCCGGGTCCTGGGTGCAACAGTTTCAGCTTAGCCGATTCACAGTATCCTCTGAGGGTGTGCCGTTTGCTCCCGTCCCGTCTGAATTATAGCCTCTTCTTCACCGGTATGAGGCTTCGATTTGGGATTCCCTCTAAACCCCAAATCTCTTCTTCTGAGTTTTCTTTTTTAACGCGACAAAAAACTCAGGTGCAGGCCTGCTTCCCCAAAAACGCAAATACCAAGGAAAATTGTCCTATTTTGATTGAGGTAATCAAAAATTCCTAGACCATCTTCCTCAATATGAGAAATTCTGTCCAGGTGCCACGTATTAAGTTTTGTTTCGTCGGGCTTTCTTCCTTTTTTGGGGGACAAAGGCTAGTTTGTCCCTCTCTCATTGGGGGCATCCCCCTACACTCCTTCAATTGCTCACATTTATAGGTGTTCCAGTGAAGGACAGAACAATGGAAGCTATCAAATTAATGATGTGTTATCACCTGGTAACATAGGAAAGGTGTAACATTTTTAATAGGAGAGACTAGATTAATGTCATTTCAGCCACCAGGAGCTGGGAATCAATTTCAATGCTAATCAGTGGTTTAAAGAATAGATTAGCAATGCAGTAACTGCCATTAACCTTTCAAGCACTGCCTCTACATGAAGCTTCCTTCAGAGACATAACGCAGTGTGTAGCTGTGACACAAACAGGACAAGTACAATACAAAAAGGTATTGAAGATTTTCTTAGTCTATTTTAGGACAAAACTATGCTCCAAACAAATCTTGCTTACAAAATAGAAAAGCTTTACCTTGTAGAAAATAAACCCAACCCAACCTAAACAAAAAAAAAAATACCCCCCAAAAAAACAACTCAAACTCCAACCAAGTATTTTTTAAATAAAATACTTATTTTTTGAACTGGAGCTTCCTGAAATATTAAGCAGTGCCCTTGTGGGATGAATATATGCAGGTAAAACCAAAACGGCCACAATCCACAGCTGAAGTGTGAATAAAATGTTTCTTCCAATATTTCACTGGCACATTACACTAAGCTTAACCCAAACTTTACAGGGACAAAAAGAACACGACAGGCCCATTCCCTGCTTTGATATTACATTGGGCCTGGCACAGGCACATTCCTTTGCAAGGCTGTGATTTTACAGCCTCTGAGTTGCTAATCTCTTTTCCTCTCCTCCTGTACCAGGAGGCCTAGGCCTATGGAAAATGATTTTTAGTTCTTTTGAAACATTCTATTATTTTCTACAGAAATTCCACTTCTTAAATCAGAAAGAAAAAAATGAGAAATTTTCCAGACTGGATATTCTTAGCATCTCCCACCTTCAAAGTCATCTTGAGTGAAAAGATTTCTAAAAAAAAACCTCTTTTCCCTCACCAATCTCCAATTTTTAACCCTTTAATCCCAGAATCAGCTGAACTAAAGTTGTTTTTTTTTTGTTTTTTTTTGTTTTTTTTTTTTTTGGCAAATTGTATAATATTCATTAGTAGGAGGCTTGATTTCCAATACATGATGTGTTTTTTACAACTTCAAATTTAAATGGTGTACAAGAAAATGCTTATGTGGCTTTTTAAACAGCTGCACACACATGATAATTGAGAAATATTCTAATACTATTTACAAATTTTCTAATCTGTTTTAATGAAGATCCTGAAGTCAGTACTGACAGGTAACATGATCACATTGTTCCCCTCAACAACCTCAGCAAGAAGGAAAACCACATTATTTAATTCTATAATGGTCAAGAAAAAATATCGTCTTGCACGAGACCGCAAACTCCACTGGTACTGGAAAAATTTAATTTCTATTTACAATGAACTCGAAGACTGATATGAATGATATCTTGAACTTGGCACTACAATAAAAGATAACTCATGAGATATTTTTCTGTTATGCTCATTAAACATTGTACTCTAAGCAGTTAAAATTTTATATTGGTGTCAACATATTAACTTGATTATCGTCTTATTTCTAATCCCCAAGGGTTAAATTTACAACGGTATTTCACAATAACACACATTCCATATGTAAGAAAGTTCTGTGACCTTGTGGAATGAAATAGAAACTAATTCCCCTTGTATAAGAGTAAAGACCTTGGAAATCTAAGCTTTAGTTTCTGATATTCTCTTGTTCCCTTTTTAATGTTCAATCAGAATAGTGAAATGATGATACATGTTCCCCAAGCTTTCCAGTACTGGTATTCCATCATTTTGAAAGCATTGTTGATACAATCAATGATGATAAATGATTCATCTCACTTAATTAGGTTGAAAAAAAAGTGAGATACTTCAAACAAAAGTATTTTTAAAATACTTAGCTCCTAGAAATTCCGAGCCTCCTTTATTTTTATATATGCTAGCATTTTTTCTATCTCCATTAAGATAGACATAACAATATTTCATATACCATACATTAAGACAAAATCAAATTAATTTCTCAAGTGCAGATTGTTTCCAACCACAGTAGGACTTTTTTTGGTTGGGAGTTTCTTTGTGCATTTTTTAAGTCCTGTGATGTAACTGAGAAAATTTTATTTGGTTGATTTGTTTCATTGCTCCAACAAAATGGTTATCATGAATACCAACTTCAACAAGTAATCTATATATTTGTTTGGGGAAGATTACAAGTCAACACCATTAAACAACAAAACAAATGGTTAATGATGCACTGACAACTAGGCTTAAGTTTATAAAATGTAGGTAGCACCTTTGGCAGACAAGGGGTACCTTGTATGAATTATTAGTCTTTAAAAGATAGCAATAAAAATGAGTCATAAAAAACTATATGACATATCTCAAAAAACAACTCTGGGAAAAAGCAGCCTAGAAATTGGAATGGAAAACATAGTACTCTAAGCCACTGCTAAAATCTTTCCTATAACCATTCCCAATATTAAAACAGGTTAGGTTTAGTCAAGCAAAGCTAGAAAACATTGAATTGTGAAAGAATAGTAATGAAAAAGAGAAAGAAGAATAAAACCCTAGAGAAAAAAATTCTGCACAATACCATTTCTCGTTGGCCACTGACAGATGCAATGATTATCCCTTTTTGGTCAACTCTCCCAGTTTATACACTGAGCATGCCATATTATGATATGGAATATCCCTCTGCATAGCTTGGGTCAGCTGTCCTGGCCATGCTTCCTCTGAGCTTTTTGTGCATTTCCTTACTGACATCATGCTGAGTGATGCTATTTATATTACATGAGGTTCTCCCAGCGAATAGTATGCTATATAATGGTTTGTATTGAGTTAAGGTGGAGTCGGTTGTTGTGACCTCGGGAAGGGAAATTGTTGTTTTGGGAGGGATTGGTCAATGTTGGTTGCAGGTTCTGGAGGGTCCAGGAGATAGAGGAGGGATGGTCCCAAGGGGCAGAATAACATCCAGACACAGAGTCAGTGCAATAAAACCAGCGCCACAGAAGGAGATTGGATGAAGACCTAACCAATCATTCGACGCCTTGCGGAAATGATTGGTCAGGAATGAACAACAATAAAGACCAATAGGGACACCAGAAACTAGCTAATCCCTGTGTGGATCCAAACGCCACCAATCCTGGACCCAAGGGGGGGTTATAAAAATGGGAGGCCAGTTGCATTTGTGGTTCTTTTGAGGAACTCGCTTCTGGAAGAATCTGGTGTATACGTGAGGTAGACACACTGTTATTTTTTTGTCTTGTTGCATGGGGGTCTGAGTCTTTCTCTTGGGCCTTTTGTCTCCTGTAGCTCTTTTTAAATAAACAAAAACCATTTTTTTTCCTCTGAAAAATGTCTGTCCTCATTCATCCATAACAGTAGATACTACAAAGAGGAGTTCCATGGATTTGAGATATCAGCAGGAGATGAGGTCTCATCTTAATGGATGGTGTTTACTTTTTGAACAGCCTCTATTGTTGCAAAGCAATACAATACAATTCATTCACTTCCCATGTTCATCAACCAAAAAAAAGAGAATTTTAATGTTAAATTAAGGGACACTGGTATGAAAAATACTTGAATGTTTTGGGGATTACTCAAAAGGTGACTTAAGAGTTGATGCATATTAACTGAAATACAGCTCACTCAAGCTCTCCCATCTTCCTATCTCCCTGTAAACTGAATCTTTAGAAAACTAGACTTATGAGAAGGTATTTGACTGACTTAATTTAAAATGTAAGGCCTGAAGGGAATTGTTTCAAAGTGTCAGTACCTGGCAATAGAGAAAGATGATCTTGTTTTTATGGCACTAAGTTGGACTTTAAAGGGATGGTGTTTCATTTGGTCCGTACCATAAACTTCCCTAATGATTAACTGTCTTCATCTGAGCTTGTGGGGTCTTGACTCACTTGAACTTAATATATGAAGCAATCAAAAACTAACTATAAATACAGTTCACAGGAAGAAGCAAAATATTTGGTACTCTTAAAAGATGCTGTGTTTTACATCACGTATTTCAATGCACTTCATCAAGAACAGTGAGGATTTCAATCAAAGTTTGTCTACATCACTTAGCAGCATTAGTGCATTTTGGATTATATTCTAGGATATTGTTTTACCATGAGAAATCTCAGATATAACTTTAAATAAAATGGGGATATTGCAATGCTGGCAAAAACCTATTGGATTCTAACTCCATTGATATAAAATGTGAGGTGTAAAATATAGATGAACACTTAATATACCAATGGCAAGAGTGACTGAAAGTGAGTGGCAATTTGCACCAGCTGAGTGCTCTGTCCCTTCTCACTTTTAAAGGTGAGTACCAGACAGCAACATTTGTGTAACACTGAGTATACACATTCCAAGTTTAATATTAGTTTTTAATAAGAACCTTAAAATAGTTCCGCTAAACTAAGAGTAGCGTTGTATTTGCAGGGACCCCCATGGCAGGGAGGAATGATGCATCTGACTCCATGTTCTCAGAAGGCTCTTCATTACTTTATAATACTATATTATGTTGAAGAATACTATACTATACTATACTATACTATACTATACTATACTATACTATACTATACTATACTATACTAATGATACTATACTATACTATAGAATACAGAAAGGATACTTACTGAATGCTAAAAAGATAATGATAAAAACTCGTGACTCTTTCAGAGTCTCGACACAGCTTGGCACTGACTGGCCAAAGAGTCAAAACAACTCACACCAGAATCCAATAAGGCAATCACCTTTGGGTAAACAATCTCCAAACAAATTCCACTCATGAGCACAACACAAGAGAAGCAAATGAGGTAAGAATTGTTTTCCTTTTCTTCTTTCTTTCTTTCCTTTTCTGAAGGCTTCTCAGCTTCCCAGGAGAAAAATCTTGGGAATCCCGAGAATGCCACAGAGTAGAACAGCAGAACATTTGTATTCCAGTATTCTCCTGTGCAGTGTCTGTAGTCTCTTCATAAGTCTGATCATTTTTACACTATTAATGTACTTTTAATCAAGAACATTGAAATTATTCTTGTAATTTCTATTGATGAAGACCAGTTTCTCAGAAAACACTCCAGCATGAATAATTGTGAAGAATTGATTTTAAGCACAGTCTTTTCAAAATTTACAGTTTAACTCAATAGCTGCAGGAAGAAGAAGCTTTATTAAACATACTGTCAATGATCCTATTGTTGTGTATAGTCAGTGTTGAACACTACTTACATTCTGCAAGTATATGCTTATAATTATCTTATCCTGAACTTTTTCTGAATATGAAATGGAAAAATCAGTTTCATACAAAAAATTCAGTACTTCATGGCTCCCAAATATACCTGTTACACATTTCTTTACTTTATATTTTTGAAAATATGACAATCTGTCTGGAAAGAGAAAACAACCAAGGCTACCATAAGTTCAGATAATTCCTCAACTGGGGAAAATTTTACAAAAGACTAAAAATATTCTGCATCCCCTGATCTGCATACACTTTTCTCCATATCTTGTTTTTTCCTTGAAACAAAATAACAAAAAATAAAAAGAAATATTTTGTAATAATTTAAGTTGCCAGGGAAAAAAATTAATTTATATTAATTCAAATATGAGTACATAATCTTCATACTTATGAATAGTGATACATTTCAGTAAACAAGACTTTTCCATAGAACAGATCACTCATTCCTCTTCATTTTGTCACACTGATACTTGCTGAGGTTCTTCTAATAAAACCCAACAGAATCACTGTGACAAAAGTTTCTAATCAGTTGCTACCTCCATCAAAATTATCAGCTTGATTCTTGTGTAACTAAGGGACTCTGACATACCTTTCAGGATTTTTACATTTCCTTCATCCTTTATGGTAGCTATTCATTATTTCTAGAAGACTGGAAAAACATTAACAATGATAGAAGAGCCATAAAAAGAACATTTTGTTCACTTCCAAAATATCCCTTACCTCTGGTAACCTTTTCTGCTTCTGAACAGAGATTCCTTTCATGAGAGCTTATTTCAACAGTATTTTGGATCCTATTAGCATTCATAATAGTAGAAAAAAAGATCTTGTATGGTTTCAGAAGAGAGGATTTAACTCCTGACACTTTGATCCCACAGAAACTATGTCATGGGCTTTCAGTGTGAGATCTCAGAAAATCAAATTCTTTCATTTTTCTAGTGCAAAGTTTATAAAATGGTTCTATTTCTTCCTTACATTTTTTCAAAAGTAAAGGCACAGAATAAGGAAAGTATGAAAATAATTCTCCATGTACACTGAACAATATGTAAAACTGCATTTACAATACAGAAAGTTCACATGGCTCACAGCTTTCATTCATGAGTGTCTGATCAAATCAGTGTTATGTCTGTCTTGTACTCAGTAGGTGTGCCTGCTGCTTCTTACTCAGGGGATGAGGCTGATGGCTCTCCACAGCTGAGGCGACACAGCGTTGGAAGGGGGTTAATGTCACAATGGGTAGCTGCAAATGGTACTAAATTCTCCCTCACTTCCAAACCTTAGGAAAATGTAGCACACTATGGGTTTTTTCTACATTCAGGTCAAAGGTTTTATAGGTAAACATGAGGGCTATCACCACTGTATTTGTTAACACAATAAAAGGATTCAAGATCTATCCACAGTAGATGAACAGGTGATTTGTCTGTAGAACTGATAACAGTGGTGAGATAAATTTTAATAAGATAGAACCAAATAAGATAGTTCCTGTAGTTCAGAACAGCCTCAGACATAACTACAAGACATCACAGATTTATAACAACAAAAACTCCAGCATTTTTTAATGTGCTTAACCCCCTCCATGTCTGCTTTTTATATCATTGTATACACTCTAGTCTGCATCAATTCCATATGTTGCTAGCATAGAAGGTAACTAGGGCTTATATATTATTTAAATTATTAAATTCCATTCTGTCAAATTATCAGCACTTACCATATTATCATAAAGTCGTGCTGTCTTCCTTAACAAAAAAAATATTTTCTTTCTACTGGTTGATGTGTCCTAACCTTAGCCAAATGACTTCTGTTTTTCTTCTGTAATCTACAGGAAAAATTCATCACAGACTCTGATTCAGTAAAATCTATCTTATATATGAGGATACCTAAAAGCAATTTTCTAATGCTAAACTGGGGTGTTAGACCTAAGTTTTGTCTGCATTTTTTTTTTCCTAATGGAAAAGAAACAAGGAAACAAGCATAAAAGGTTAAACAAGGAAAGAAGCATAAAAGTTTCTCATGTGTGGTATTGATGCAGATGCATGTTAACATTTGCTTTCAAAATGTATTCCCAGGCTGGTTTCCATAGATAATTCTCTCAAATCTGTAAGGATTTATAAAATGATAAGAGGACCATTATCCTGAATTGGTAGACCAATTTTATCTTTTCACTACAGAATAAGAAATAGAATGGTCTTTTTAAAAAAGGTAAAATCTGCATTATTTTTCAGAAAACTTTTCAGTTTCTTATTTTTACAGTTTGTTTTGTCCCATTTTCTTAATCTCTTTATAATTTACTGTTTTAAAGAATACTAAGCAAACAAAAGTCAGGAATAATTCTGAATTAAATAGTGGGAAATGTTAAAAAACCTTTTTTTTAACTCTACTTGATTGTTCAAATTTTGTTCTTTCTTCCCCAGATCCTCACACAGTTAAAATATACAGAAAGATAACTGACTATTAAGCAGATTTAGTTTAGAGAAAATTTATTTCACATGCTTGGTGACTATGTTCATGTCACAAACTAGACCACAGTTTTGAATTTCTAGGGGGCTGCAAAACACATTTCTTTTCTATGGTCGTCTCTATAATTTTCTCATAGTTTCAAAACTTAAACTCCCAATTTAGTAGAAGCTGATTTTTTTAAATTCATTTATTAAATTAAATACATGTCCATTTGAGTCTGTGTGCATTTCCTCTCCGGCTATAAGCATAAATAATTTTCTAAATAGATTTAGAGGAAATGTTACGAGTTCCAGCAAGATTATAATTTCAAAGCAAAATAATGTTTCTGATTTATGAAAGTAATTACCATAGTTCACCAAGATGGTTATTTCCTGGTTGTTATGATAGAAACTTTTGGGTTATGTTTTTGTCTTTCTTTTACAATGATAAACCTGTTTAGAATTGCTGCACTTAATCCAGCTAGTAAATTGCACCCAATCTGATGAGTTGCAATGAACTGTCCACCTTTGAAAATCCCAAACAATCAAGTTCCATGTGAATGTCTATGACATTCAAGTCCCTTCTGATAGTTCTGTAAGCAATGTGGTTTTAGATTATGTATTTATTGAATTAAACACAAAGCTTTGTGATGGGGATCACATACTCAGATATCTCCCCTAGACTATTATTTCAGCTAAGATGCATGGCAAGATTTTTTACTAGATTCCAATTATTTTCCTCCAGTTTTGAATGCTACTTGAAAATAATGAGAATTAATTATATGAAGAGGAAAGCAAATTCCCAGTTTCTAGTAGTATTATTTTTTTTTCCAAAAAATATATGTTCTATAGACTTTATCTGAATTCTTTCTATTAATAAAAATATGCGTTTTAGTGTATTATTATTTGGAGTGTTTTGGTTTTTTTTATTCTGATTTTTTCACTTAATAGGGATTGAGAATTTAAATATTGATGTACAAAAAATTGAATGGAATAATGCAGTGAAACAAATTATTCTCTCTTCAACACTCTGGTTTTATAGTATTCATATGGATAATACATGTTGAAGACTTTCAGTTACAGTTTAGTTAGTATCCCTTTTCCCCAGCCTAATTCCAGAACACAGCAGTCAGCAGTAAAACTTGCAGTGTCATGCACTTTAGAAGTAATAAAAAATCTTCTGCGGTGCACTTTGAATTCATTTTTGACATACACCTACTACACATTTACAATAATTTATCTTGGTGCTGAATAAGCCTCCTATTTTTCACACCTCACCACACCACTATTGTGAGGCTTAATTACAATGCTGTCTTTTTTCCATTTAAAAGTGTCAGAATTTATATTATAACTTTCATACTTAAACCAGTTAGCACTAAATAGTCATGCCATCCAAAACCAAGTTCCACTGAAGCTGAAAAAAATAATTTTTGTTGCAGTTAAGTCCAATCTCCTGCTGGTTTCCCTTTCCTCCAGGAAGGATATGTTACTATAACTTAACAACCAAATTATACCTAAAGTATGTAGTTCTGAAGGATTGAGATAAATGTTTTTTAGTATTTTTTGCAACTAATAAACAGTATCTTCAGCTTGAAAATGCATTCTGAACAGTTTGGCGTAAGCTGACTGGTATTTAGGAATTTTGCAGCAAGAAATCAAATGGTTTCCTTATAATGTGAAAATGTTTTATGATATTTTTTTAAAATTGTGAATTCTTACCACTTTTGCTTCAGAGTAATTTTAATGTAGATGTACTTTCTAGATGTACTCAAATCAAATGGGTGCTTACTCAGAATCAAAAAGTTGTTCTATGTTTAAGAACTACATGTCAAACATACTAATTTCTGTACTGTATGTTTTATTTCTTCAGAGAATATCAAGTTCATGAATTCCAGCACCCACACAGGTCCCTGAAGACACTGTGGTTTAGAATGTATTTCTTCATTTTAATTAATTACAGAAAAATTCTCCAGGAAAACAGATCAAAACAACATTCTTATCAGCTCCAAAAAATCTATCTTTAGTGGAATAAACCCACACATTTTAAAAGGTGATTTATATAATGATAGTGATTTATATAATGTTACTTTAGGTAACATTTTTATGGCACTTGTGATTTTGTGTTTTTTCCATCATGGAATATGCAACAATTTCAGTGAAATATACCTAGTTATAAAAAAGTTGCTTTTTCTCATTCTTCCCAGAGAAAAGCATTCCTGTGCATAAATATTTTCTTGATAATACTACAGATTGCATCAGCTGAGTTTCTGAGACACATCACAGCCCAAGATATTTTCCTCTGTCACTCCAGTGACAATCCTGTGCTACACAGTAAAGCTATTATCTCCAAGGGATCAGCAAAGGAGGTTGCAGATACTCAGTTTGCTTACCTGCTCTAGTCTAGCCATTCAGCACCGAATATGATGATTGTTTCTTATTTATTTGGTAGTATGCATTTTCATTCTAAATAATTGTGGATTCTTCTTAGTAAATTTTGCTGTGTGGATTTCACTTGTATGATGTAAGGAAAGCATGCACTGGAACTTGCCTGGGAAAGCGCTGGCAGACTTTGCATTTGCGTAATTTAGCCTTTAAAACAGACATCAGTGGCACTAAATAAACATTTCATTTTCCATACTCTTTTTCCAGTTCAGCCAACAACCTCAGATTTACAGTATCTCAATATTCTGGACGAAGGATTTCACTATGGACATAAAGAATACTGCATGGCATGTAAGGTGAACCTCCAAGTGTCTGCAGGAGGATGCTTCAAGGGACAAAGGTAACAGTGACGGGAAGTGTAGCTGTGCACTCTGGCCTGCCCCAGACTCCCTGTGTAGCCACCACACAGCTGAAATACTTGTACTGTTCAAACCCACCCAAAACCTACAAGTGTTCCACATGGGATTTTTTTTTTTTTTTTTTTTTTAATTTTGGTTGCACAATATAATCCAATGGAGTCTCTGAGCAATGATAAGATTCAAGTTTGGCCAGTGTACTTTGCTTTCCACTCCACCACAGATGTTGTTGGAGATAATGTCTGTATTTTAAGAGACTTGGAAAAGGAAGCTTTATATAAATAAAAAATCTAAAGTGTTTCCTTACAGTGTAAAGTGCATGTTTAAGGTAGTATCAGAGACAAACACTTCTATCTGAGGTGCTCTGACATTGCAACTGTTTGAGCATTTCATTAGGCTTCTCAGGTGCATCTGCCAAGTTCAACTGACTTAGTAGTGAGGGCTGTGTTTTAAGTCTCAGGAAATCTTTGTTTGTAGATACAGGATTTTAACAACAAGAAGATGAAAAATGGACCAATAAACATTTTAATACTTCAGCAGTTCAGAAGGTTTTTATTTTTCTGTAAAATGTGGTTTACACGTAGAAAGAAACCATGTGGTGTGTCCTAAATGTTTTTTTTTTTTTTATGTATACAAAGAAATTTTTTTAAGGTTGGTATTTCAGAAAAAGAGAATCCAGCTTGGCACTTCCAGATGCCTTGCTGTCCATCTTTGCAAATGTGCAGTTGCCTCTTTCCTTGCAAATAGATTTGAATTTCACAGAATAGCTGGTCTCAGTGAATAAGACAGAAGGTTTCTTTTATTTTCTCTTACCTCCTGTCCTAAACATCAGCTACCTGGAACACAATGCCGTATACATCACAATATTTGGTTCCAAGGGAACCCACTCACTGATGGGTGTGAGAAGAGTAAAAGGTACCAATTCAGAAAAAGGAAAAATTGATGTAAAATATGCAAATGTTTCACACAGAAACATTCTTCTATTTTATAATATATCTATGATATATTATTATATTTTCCATACTGAAAGCTGGAGTTGTAGTCTCTAATGTGTTAATATATTTTCCTAACTATTCACTGAACTTAACTGGCTAAGTAATGAGTTGCTTAAAAACCTGATACCTTTTGTTAAAGAATAAACTGTGCTTATTAAAAATTCTGAATAAGTTCTTCCTTGATTTTCTTAATTTTCTTTTTAAAATATAAATTACTAACTCAACTATAACGTGTGTTTGACAGAAATAATTTGAAAGTAATTATACAGAGCCAAGCATTTAAACTCATGGGTAATTTGAATGCAGCTTCTTTCACCCTTTATAATTATGTACTTCTGGTGTTGTGCTATTGAGTGAACATTACCCTTTAAAAAATGCAGAGAAAGATGTAAGTGTTCAAAATTCATTCTGCAGTATGAGACTTCAAGATATGGTACAGTAAAAGAATGTAGAACAAAGAAAGCCTTTCTGTGAAGTACAGATGTATTTCCAGCAGGGACTTAGAACTCTCAAAACAGGTATGAGAGATTTTTTTTCCTGTTATAAAAGCAAATTCAGTACTTTGAAAAAAAGAGCTGTACAGATTGTGTGTCTATAGACAAAGACCAGTCATCTATAACCCTAAAATAAATAATCTTGTCTTATTTTGATTTTCCCTCTGGTTGCTCATCAGTACATTGAGTGAGATGGCTAATACTTTAATGGATTTTAAACCTACATATATTATTTAAAATGCAGAGATGATGTTTTACAATCAGCAGTTGTTTGGACTTATCTCAGTTAGATGAGAACCCAATTTTATAGTAATAGTTCTTCAGTGTGTTTGAATTCTGATTTATAAAGGTCATGTCTCCTTCCTGACCTTGTTAAGTGGGACAACATAGCATTCTCTGGTATTGCTCATTTTTCAGTGAGCATCCACTGAAGTAACAGAAAAATCATAAATACCAACATTTTAAGAATGACATGACTATTGACCTTTGAGCTCCACAAAATACTGGAAGTTATTACAACAGTGAGACTTCCTCATTACCAGTCTGTAGTGTTGACACAGTAGAGTCTACATAAAAATTATTATTTAATTCTGAATAGGTTGTGACTTTTTTTCAAGTCACATTTCAAGTCACAAGATTTTTTCAAGAGTTGACAAGAGATTTGATACTGCCAGAGACAAGTGGTTTATAGGAATTAGGTGGTTAATGAATAAAAGAAATATAAGTGTGGACAACAAATGGAGAGTGCTTCATAGTTTACGAAACTACATTTCAGCAGAAGTAGCAATGTAGAAGCATCATACTGGAATTAAGAAAATTTGGAAAACTGTCTCCTGCAGTTAGAAAGAAGACACATGTTGATTCATGTTATTGAGAGCACTCATAACTTGCTGATAGTTCAGTTTTTCAGTATATCTTTAAAAATAAATGCACAGTTTTGTAAGAAGCATTGAGTTGTTTGTTCTCACTGAGTTTAAGACCAGACTTGTTGCTTTAAGAAGATAATAATTTATTCAGGTAAATTACAGAATAAACACTGACTTTATGTCAAAATGAAGTTAGATACTGGAAAACCAGAGGTCTGATAATTTGTTATTTTGTAACTTGTTCTCTATATGTGTTGTGGATGAATCTAACCTTTCTTAGGCAAGACACTTTTGTTGGATGTCCAACTTCTTGCTGTGGCCAATGTCAATTATTTTGCCTTTCTTTATTTTTTATTTTGCTATTAATGCTCATTCAGTCCAAATGAAGTTGTAACTAAATATTTAAATTCTGTGGGTTATTGATCTGAAAGCAGTGCTATATGTTCATATTAGTAACCTTCTGTGTTTTTCCATCAGAAAAATATTTAGGCAATGGGGAATTGCTGAAATTTAAATTTGTCTGGGGATTATGCTGATTCTTTCAGAATGCAAATAATGACTCTAATCTTGGAGAATTTATACTACACTTATCATTTTACATTGTTTTTCTAAATCATAGTACTTTCTTAGTCCATACTTTTGTGAATTCCATTGTGTTTTATGCAGTACCTGTAAGGCCCTCAGACTTATGTCATCATAATGTGTTTGGTAGGAAGTAATTTCTGAGAAACCTTTGTTTAAACTAAGACACTGCAGAACATTTTGAGAAACTGCTAGAATCCTTATGGTTAATAATACTCTCTAATAGCGAAGAGAAAGCTGGAACATTAGAAGTTCATGGGAAAACAAAAAAATCTACTCTATCAGAACAATATAATTAATTGGAGACTGGCATCATGTACTAAAAAATTATGTGAGAAATACATTCGAAGTTGCTAATAAAATTAGATGGTAATTGGAAGGAGATTATTACATTCATCCACCATAGTAATAAAATTATACAATCTAGTAAATAAATGTAATTTTGAAGTTAAATATGGTTGTTTCCATTTCTTGCATGGGGTGTGGCACAGGTCATCTCTCTGCCCATTCAAGTCTATGTTACAATGGCACACCATACTGTTAAACAAGTGTGCTATCATAGTTAATGTCATAGGGAGTAGAAGGCATTTTTTTACATAGTTGCCAGTTTTCTACAGTAAATATGGAATGGCTTAGGTATTTAAATGTTTGAAAAAAAAAAAACAAACAACAAGTCAGAGACATGTAATACATCTCAATTTTTTTCTGGAATGTCCTGGCAATACATTTATCAATCTCCTGTAATATAAATTAATATCCTTATCATTGCTGTTTCTGAAGCTGACAGATGTTCATGGTAATGTAAAAGTTTAAATTATGCTTGGCTTTCTTTTACTGTTGTTTATTCAATGATTTGAAAGCATTCTACCAATTTAAAATGTAGAATTAATTGCCCATAAGGCACATAATGAATTGAATCAATTTTAATAATGGTGCCTGTGACTGAGTAGGAATCAGAATCAAGTGGTTTGCTGATGATTCCTATGTCAGTGAAGATATGCAGAACAGATTGTCAGACTCCTACTGTAATTTTTTTCAAAGGAGAAATACTGTTTCTTCCCAGGAGTTTGTTATTTTTAGTGACTACTTACAAGCTGATGGTTTCTTCTTTATTTTCTTTTTTGATGCTTCATTTCAAATTGTATTTGGGAGGTGGAGTGACTGCTACACTAAAGGCCTAGAAGAGGAGCACACAATGCTAATGTCTGTCATATCTTTGGGCATCAACTAAAATTATAATAGGCAATCTCCCAGTTCAGTTCACTTTGTAGGCTCCCAAGTACACCAAACATCTATTTACTTCACAGTAATTTTGTCTTTGATCTCAGTTAACACAGTATTTAGGTCTTATTCAGTGATATATTCTGACAATGAGTAATAGGCAAATGTAAAATAATTCCACTGTCAATCAGTTTTTAAGTTGCTTTTGAGGTTTACAAAAATGTTATTTTATTAACAACTATGTCCTAGTATTTGTTTAACACAAATTTTAGTTCCCAAAACTTTGGGGAATTAATAGATCAAAACTCCTTGGTCTGTTGTGCCATTGGCAGACATGGCATAACTATACTGGTAAAAGTATTAAACACCAAAGCATTGTCATTATCATTTAAGATAGAATCAGAGATTTATGTAGAATCATTTAGATTGGAAAAGGTATTCAAGATAATGAAGTCCTATAGTAAACCTACCATTGCCTAGTCCATCACTTAATTGTTACATATAGGTAAAACCTTAAAATAGAAAGGCCTTGTAAAGCAATTCAGCTCTTAAGCTATCCTGTTATGTTCCCATGAGAAAATAATTATAAAAATGAGAATCAGTTTGTACAAAAATCTATTCTTCTAAAAAAACCCAGTTCACACCTATGAAAAAGATTCTATCCATGAGAATCCACAAAGAAAAAATGTAATCATCTGGGTAAAGAGAAAGCCTTAGCACATACACACACAAGCACCTTCTAACCAATGCACTGAGTGACAAAAATGTTACTGACCAAGTAGAATTAAACATGATAATTTTGAAAACTGTATGAAAATAGGCTGTAACATTAAAGCAGGGGCCTTTTGACACTTGACTTTGAAAGTGTCATGCCTGTGTTTGTCACTATTGCGACACTCAAGCATGCCCCTGAGTGCCTCCAGGGATTCTGATTCCAACGCTTCCCTGGTCAACCTGTTCCAGTGCTTGGTAAGTCTTTTGGTGAAGAATTTTTTCCTCATATCCAATTTAAACTTCCCCTGGAACAATTTGAGGCTATTTCCTCTTGTCCCATAATTGTGAAAAGAAACAAACCCCACTTGGCTGCAACCTCCTTTCAGGTAGCTGAAGAGAGGCATAAGGTCTTCCTTCATCAATGCCTTGTAAGACTTGTGCTCAAGATGCTTCACCAGCTTTGTTGCCCTTTGCTGGACTCTCTCCATCAACTCAGTCTTTCTTGAGTAA
The DNA here is from genome assembly GCF_036417665.1 of Passer domesticus. Classification (NCBI taxonomy): domain Eukaryota; kingdom Metazoa; phylum Chordata; class Aves; order Passeriformes; family Passeridae; genus Passer; species Passer domesticus. The sequence continues at coordinate 40,330,286 of NC_087478.1, read as the reverse complement.
AAAACCCAAAACCGAACACAGAATTTGATGTGTTGCCTCACCTGTGCTGAGTACAGGGGGAAAATAATTTCCCGAGTCCTGCTGGCCACATTATTCTGATACAAGTCAGGATCCCGCTGACTTCTGGATACACTGCTGGCTCATGTTCAGTTACATTTATATATAAAAGAGTGACAGTCTTTGCATATTCCTTCTACTCTCTTCTCTTTTCTCTTAATCCTTTTCTGCAGAAAACTAGCATATATGGATCACGTAGGAGCTGGAATTTTTGCCTCTCTGAAACCGGTAATTTGTAATCATGCATAACAATCTACTTACAGTTTTCTGGCTTCTTTTGTACAGAGGAGTAATGATAAATTCAGAAGTTTTCTAAGAGCAGCTCTGAACTCTGTTGGTGGTGATTGTTTCCTCCTTGTGTGGCATGATCCCTCGTCCCTTCAGCAAGAGTTGTACATTCTGCTTGCAGAGACACCTTTATGCAGTACAAGCAGTTTTTTAATATACAGCCAGTCTGTCTCTGTCTCAGACACTATGCTGCCTTTTCCCTTCACTTAGCAGGCAAATCAAACTGATCAGAATGCAATGTTCCTTTCTGTCTCTAGTATTTTACCACATTTGGGGAGTTATGGATTTTTTCCACTAGGAGACAAAGGTAAACATGGTATTTCTTTAATGCAGTCCTGTTTACAAAGATGGCACAAAATGCTGTTTCTCAAAACACAATGGGAAGCAGAGGAGAAACAGCAGAAATGTCTTAGTGCCAAAGCATATTTCAGAGCACTTACTCCACATATTATTTCAGATGTTGCCATTCCCTGAGCTAATGGTGCTTGTGGTTTGTTTCACTGCTTCTCTTCTTTAAGAGTCTGCATCTTTTTTCCTTCCCCTTTGCATGAAATAGGAAACGTGTACAAATCAGCACTCAATGAGATTCTTTCTACCAGCATTTCTGTTCTTCAAAAAATAATGCAGTTTAAAATATGGAATTTAAAATGGACTGAAAATATAATCCGAATTCTTCATTTTTTTAAAATCTGATCTGTAATGAATTCTTTCTTAGTAAAGAAATTTTCTTTCACCTGTAAGATGAACTTTTATGAAGATGACATTTTGGAACTTTGTAAAAGAAACTACACGTCTATATAAAATAATTGCGATTAAATTTATTTTCAAATTACAATGTAATTAAAGTCACACAGTCTTGTACTACTGACAGTTTTAGTTAGGTTCCTTTTGAATAGAAGCAGTATAATTTCACAGTTTAAAGACTACTTGTACAGTAACGTTTAGACTGGGGCTACAAAAGCCTTTATTCGATTGGTATGTGAATTAATTAGGAGGATTAATGTGTGACTTTATGCCACCAGACATACAATATGACCTTATACTTTGCCATTAATGACCTTAGAATTTGCAAGTAAAAAGAATGCTAATGTAATGATCGCATTGGCAAAATAACACTTCTGATGAAAATGAAAGCACATATCAGATTTCAATTTTTTTAAAGTTTTCTGGAAAAATATTGTTCTATAAAAGAATACTAGATGTTTCATACTAAGATTTTTACCAGAGCCTTTAAAAAAGGTTTAATTTTAGCTTTAAGGTTTAATTAGCTCCAAAGGAGCTAATTTTCTTTAGCTCCTTTGGACTCCAACAGGCTAATTATTAAGGACATATTTTCTCAACTGACAAAAGAGAATATTGTGGGACATAGTGTCAGAAGACCAGAAGAGGTCAAGGTATAGACCTTTCAGCCCTCTGCTTTATTCACATAGCCAGTCTTGGTGAAAAAAACTATCAGTTCATCCAACACAATTTGCCATTGTTAAATCTGTATTGAGTATTCCAGATTACTCACTTGCCTGCACATGCCTGGATATATATTCAACAGTGACATGCTCTCCTCCAAGGAGGAAGAAGAGCTTGTGCAACCTACAGTTATTGAGACATTCTTTCTGGCATGTCTTAATGAAGGGAATAGCATGAAGTTTTTTCCCAATCATGGATCCCTCCTCCAGCTGTCACTCTTTTTCACTGAAGACATACAGGCACATTGCAATCACAATCCACCAACTCCTTCAGCACTTTCACGCTGAAATAGTTGATGAAATGTTCCTGCTGTTCAAGCTGATGAATTTAAATATATCCAGTTTCTCTAGGTACTACTAAGGTGTTACTCCCAGATGATAGCTGTCTCACTCACACTAAGCTGTTACACACAGAGGTGTGAAAACAGGCAATGCCTATGAAGATCAAGACATAAAGGCATTGAGTTTTTTAGCCTGCCCCATGCCATCTCTTGCTTGTTAGTTCCCCTATCCATCAGCAAACCACCTTTTCCCTGAACTTCTTTTTGCAATTAGTTTAACCACAAGTCTTTTTTTCTTATCTCTAATATTCCTTGCTGGGTTAATCTCCAGCTGAGCTCTGTTCTTGAATTTTTCCCTAAGTATCTGAGAAATGCTATGCTACTCTTATGTTGTCTGTCATTTCCATCTCTCATACACTGCTTCTTGCATCTTAGTTCAAAAGTTATTAACATATGTGCAAAAAAGTAGGTCATACTCAGGATGAATAAGTATTAGACCAGGATAAAAACTTGCCAAGTTTAAAGTTTCAGGGATGTGAATATTCTGGTGAGATAGAAATTCTGGATTACAGAGGAGATATTTTGAAAAGAAAAAATGTCATGGATACATTGATGTGTTTTACAGCCCTGTGTTTTTGGCAGCTTTTAATTAACACAACAACAAAACAAACCAAGCAGCCAAACACAGAAAAAAACCCCAAAAGACAATCTACAGAAAGATGCAGACAAAATGGAAACTGTGCACATGGATAACTTAAAAACCCAGATTAAACTACTACATCTTCATCAACAGGTTACTTGAACATAATATTATTTTGATATACCATTATTTTAACCTAATTCCTCGTAGTTGAAAAGCATTTCCAACTCCAAACTAAGGTAGGGAGCAGCAGGGATCAAACAGGTTGTTACATGTTGATTCATGCAGAGGAAATCTGCCAACAGAAAAGTGAAAAGATCTGTTTCCAGATATTATTGAGGACCATCACTTAATACATGTATTTATTCTGTACCTGTATCCCAGGATACAGAAAGGACACAGCTTTTAATTTTTGCCTGTGATTTCTCTTATATTAGTGTGCTATTCTGTATAGGCTGTATTATATCTGTTGGCAAAACATAAAAAATGGATTACCACACCATGCACCTGAAGAAGCTGGCAGAGCACATACTATTAGAGGTGACAGAAGCAGTAGCAGCAGGTGTTGCAGAAAGAAACTTCATCTTGAGCCAGGTTGTACTTTACACTTTAGCCAGTTTACCCAGATTAATTTCAAAGTTTTTGGACAACAAATTCACCTTGAAGAAAAGAGCATTTAAAAAAATCACATTAATAGGCCATTGTTGTAATAGCTGGCAGGCTGGTTGTCTTTACAAAGAAAAGCAACTGAAGTAGACAAAGGATGTGAGGGTGGCTCTGGAAAGAACTTGCTATCAGGCAAAATCCAGGCCACTGAATAAAAATAAAATTAATATCTCACATGACTGAAAACTGTTTCAATAATGCTTCCTCTCCTCTCCTCTCCTCTCCTCTCCTCTCCTCTCCTCTCCTCTCCTCTCCTCTCCTCTCCTCTCCTCTCCTCTCCTCTCCTCTCCTCTCCTCTCCTCTCCTCTCCTCTCCTCTCCTCTCCTCTCCTCTCCTCTCCTCTCCTCTCCTCTCCTCTCCTTTTATTTTCTTTCAAAATGCCTAATTTATAGAAATAAATTTTAAAAAGCTATTATATAAGTGGGGGGAAAAAGGCAAAGTAAAACAAAATAAAAGAAAACAAACAAAAAATCCAAGAAAAATCCCTAGGGTTCTTACATAAAAACTCAAATTAGTTTTGATAAACTTATTTTGTGTCACTAAACATCTAAAATGCTGGACCCCTTTCAAAGGTTTATTTTATATCCTCTGCTGAGTGGTCTTACACCAGAAGTACTCTACTTTTGTAAGGGTTTAACTCCCCTGGATTGGACATCAAGTGGACATCAGTTCTTCAAACAATGACATGAGTATTTCTATAAATAAACAATTTTAATAAACTCCTCACCTGTTGCCAAACAAATGCTACGCAGGATAACAATGTCCTTCATGCCCAGTTCACCCCATCACTTCAGTCTTTCTGAAATACGGAGGCTTTTGCCTGCGGTGGGGAGAATCTGTGCTTCCTTTAGGTAAGCTGGCTGTTTTTCATTCTCTCTCTTCTGTGATCCTTGGGGGTGGAGTCTGGATAGATTAACTGATTAGTGAAAATTAGTGCATAATGCTCAGGATCTTTTATGTATTATGAGTTTGCATCTATTTTGCTTTTCTCTTTGAAAGTTCACAGTCTAGATTCACCAGAAGTATTTCTGCTTTGTGTCAGTCTGATACAGATATTGATGATGAATTCTGATTAATAAAATGGCAGTTAATTAAACTTCTGTGACTTCATAGAATTCATGAAATTCTAAGGGTGCACAAAGCTCTTATAATATTTTTCTGTGAAAATCCATAGCAGAACAATACAATTTTTAGTTCTGGTCTGAGAGTACCTTTGTTGGTAGAAGGATGCATAATCTTTTTTAATTAGAACAAAACTTGTTTAATCTGTCTGTTGATTAATCTGTCCAATGTCTTAGTGGCACTTTTATTTAATAACTGTTCTAGTTTTGCTAATATCTACCCTGTAGAAGTTTCTAGAGGGAGAATTGGATGAACTCCTTTATTTCTGACTCACCAATTTAAATAAGTTATAGTCTTCTTAATTAGTTATGTCTCTTTTATATCTCCTATGGCCTTGCTCTTCCAGGTGGCAAAGTCCGCAACACTTAGAAATATTAATACTGAAATTAACATAAAATACTATCTTGTAGAGTATTACATTATGTCTTCATGCTACTAGACAAAGACTGCAGTGTCAGTTGTTGGTGTCAGCAAAACATAGGAAATCAGAAATGCAAGATATTAGAAATAAATATGCAAAACTTCATATGTTTATTCCATTGTGACTTTTCAAATTTCTCACAGTGGAGATTATTTAGAGGTAGACTAACTTGTGTCAGGTCAAGTTCTATATGTAAACATCTTGTACAGCCAGTTGGAGGGCAGAGAAGAAACTTTCTCAAATCAACTTTCCCTGTTTGGGAGTAGTGTTAATAGCTTTTTGCTTATGAAAAAATACAAATTATATTATAAATGGAAAGAAAAAATTGTAGCAGCTCAACTTACTTTTACATCACCCCAGATACAAATTCTTGCTAATCAGAGCAGCTCCCAGTTGCATTTCTTCAACATTATCTGAACTGCAAGAAGTCCAAAATCCAAATATATTGAATAGCAACAGCTGGGCTTTATTGCTGAGCCAGATTTCCCCAGAGTTTTAGTAGTACAAACAAATTATTTTTAGTGGTATATTATAGCCTAATTAGTTTAGCACACTCAAAGTGGGTTATTGTGGATACCCCCTCAGGTTTTTCTCTGTATAAGACATCATTCAGTGTAAGAGTATTCCCCCAAGACGGATGTTCCTTCCCCTTGGCTGAAATCTCTAGAGCTCTGGTCAGTTTTTCCTTGCAGAACACCAGGCAGGATTAAAACTTTCCTGCCTAGATGAAAAATAAAGTGTGGTATCTGAGATGCTAGCCACTGAATGTTGCAACTATTCCCTACTCCCTTTCTCTTCTCCATATACCAATTTTAATTGTTAGTGGAGGAAGAAATGCAAGTGTAAAGTCCTTGTGAGAAACAGGTAGTATCTCAAAACCTTGGCTAATTCCAGTGATAGCCTCCAAATATGAGCCTTTAAGGTATGCTTACTCTTCTAGCAGCTGATCTTCCAGTCTCTGATAAATGGTAGCTCACTTCAGTGAAAATAAACAGAATAGATTATATTGATTTTACCATGGCTAGCTGAAAGGTCTGTTGTATAGGTAATATTGTGGAATTGCAATATGATAAAGTGACCACTGGGCAGGAACATTCTATCTCCTTGGTTTTCTCCCACTTTATCTCTGCTTCATGGGAATATGCAATTCCCTAGAAACAATATATAAGTACTATATAATATTTTTTGCTGTCAGGTGGAAAAGAAGTTGAATCAGATTTACACATAGTCATGAATATGTTCAGCTTATATAATTTCTTGATGTTTCTAGAGCTCCTTGTGTATGCTAATTTAATCATCAGCCTAAATATTTCCTTGTCCAAGTCTTGAATTTCCATGACACCTGAACATCTTATTTTGAAATGCATTTCAAAACTTGCATTTCACAACTGCCTTTATTATCTTAGTATAATACGGATGTGGATGCATGCCTTGGCATAATTTCAGAGTTTTGACAAATATAAGGTTTGTAATGTAGATACAGGTATATGCTTAGCTTGGTTTAGTGCTGAGAGGAACGAAAGAAAATGAAGAATGAGTAGTTACTTGCTGTTATTTTCTTTCATTGCTATTTTTTTCCTTCTTATGCATATGTTGCAAGGATGAAGCAGTATAATAATAAACCAGAAATGGTCAGAGCTAAGGAGCACTGAGCTTAACTGACATGCTTTGTAGCAACTGTTGAATGACTCAACAAAACTTGTGCTAAACCTTTATTTGCTTTTGCTCCTGTTCTGGTTTAGGGCAAATTTGGCAGGAAACTTCCAAAGGGGTCCCTCTAGAAAGCAGATTTAGGTGTCCCCTCCTCCAACTGGTTCAGGAAAATATTTCCTTGGAGAAAAGTGGAAAAACTGTTTATTTAACAAGCAAAGTATTCACAAGTATTAAAAAAGAGTGATATTAAACAATGGAACCTCTAGCTGTTCTGAAGAAATGGCAAATTCAGAAAGTCCTTTTCATGGGCTCTATCTCGGCTCACTCAGTCTCTTATCAGTCCCTCCTGCTCTGGAAAATGCCATGTCCAGGGCCCACAGGAGCAAGCTGCTGGTGTTTTTTTCTGGGTTTTCAGTCCAGAGTAGGGCTGATCAGTTCCATGAAAAAGAAAAGTCACAGTCTGGGGAACTTCTCTGCCTCAGCTAGATAAAAAAAGCTTACTAAAAGCAAAGGCGAGCTCTCTTGCGCTGTCTGTGCTGCAGACAATGTGCACTGAGAGAGAGAAAGATGAAGCTCTTATCTGTGTTTTTGAATACAGCCACCTCAGACATTCCACTGCTTCTTCTTCTCCCCGCTTTTACTGTCAGATCTAGTTTTAAAGTTGTAAAACTTATTTCTGGGCTAAACAGATGAATGGGGATACAATTCAGCATCATAAAATCATCTCAGGACAGCTCCCAATAGAAAGTGTATAGTTATGGGTGACATTTCTAAAACAAAATTACTCTGCCAACAGTAATTTCCTGTTGACAGCAATGGGAAATCTGCTTGTAAATACAGCATTTTATAATGCCAAAGTCTTGCCAAACACTACCTGAAGCACATTATTTTCCCCAGCTCAGAGTGAGTATAAAATAATTTGTGGTGTACAGTTCTTGATTAATTGGATCCAACTTTTACTTTGCATCAGTCTTCTTGTTATAGAATATGTAATGGAGCTGTGGTAGCTATGAGAAATAATGAGAAGAGGAAATTAATATAAAATAAAAATGTCAGAGTAATGGATCATGTGAGAGGAAAAATGGAAAAAAGAGAACAAATCATTCATTATATTGTGTGTTGCCTCATGATGCTTGAGCCCTAAGACAATCTCTTGATTTTATTCACTATGCTATATACATTGTTTACATTTTCAAGCAGAGGTTTGAGTGACATCCCAAGTAAAATATATGCAAATACTGGTGTAAACAGTTTCATTGCTGTTACCTTCAGAGGCGCTGAAGCTACCTTCAGTTAGAGGTACACAGATGGGAAATTACTAAAATAGATGGAGATGTAACGGGTAGTGCTCACAAGTCCTTCTGAGCCTGTGCATTTCTAGTACTGCTCTTTTCCTTCAGTCTTGCTTTTTATGCAGCAACCTTCAGTGGCTTTTGTGGTTGCAGGAAATTCCATATGGGTACCTCTGGGGATCCAAGAAAAGTCTTTTCAACCTCCTGTGAAGTCTGGCTGTCTGTCTATTCAGTGCTCTACTCAGGATCACCTGTTCTCTTCTTCCCACCCATATAATTTCTCATTCTTTTTGTCATCACTTTTTGTGATCAGGAAGCATTCTCAAACTCAGTAACCTTCCCTGATCATATGATCATCAAGTTGCATCTTTTTGTATGAAATTCCTTTTTCTTCTGCTCTTTCTTAAGACTGCTTCATAAATATATCTAATGGTTTATGTTTAACAAAAGGATCAGCTTGAAGTAATTTTTTTTTTGCTACTACTGTGAATTCCATTATTTTTACATTCAGAAGTGCGTTTGAGGGAAAGACTTTGTGTATGTGGGTTCATAGATTTAGATCAAAATGTCAAATGGTACAAAGATTTTGCAAAGCAGATTACATATGAAAAAAAAAGTTGTAGACCTCAGAAATCTCAGCAAACGATGCAAGTACCAAAGTTATTCTTATGGTCATGATATGCTCAGTGTCATCTGCAGATTGAGTGGGTGGATAGAACCTTTCTTTTCTATTTCTGCCTTCATGGGTTTGGGCTTCCAGAAAGCACAGAAATGGTAACAAAGTTAAATGATTCATTTTCACTCTATGTACACATTCTTTTGGGGGATAATTAATTAGGAACATTAAGCTATCTAAGAAATTAGCCACAGGCAATATCTCTATCCTGAAGTGTCAGATAGCAGTGAAATACTTTTTGAATCTGGAAATTTTGGAAGATATTTATTTGAATGAAAATTTTTATACCAGTTTTCAGAGCTGACAAAAGTGTCCTCAGTGCATCTGACACCATAGTGGAACAAGGGATTTAAATAAACATCTGTGCTTTGCTATAGATGATTAGGATCTGGTTGGATGTTGCACAACATAAAATAATCTTAAAGTTATTTCAAATGTATTAACAGTATTTTCAGAAGGACTTATACATTAGGTAAAATACAGTCTTTCAGAAACTGACCTTGCTGCACAGTCCCAAAGCAAGCCTGATGAGATAAAAAGAGTAGAATCTCATATTGTTCAGTCAGGTAACTATTTTCCTATTCTAGAATTATTTTTTACTTTTAAATTAGGTAGTCTTAGCATAATAAATTCTAAGTTTAGACAATGGACTGGTATCATTTCTGTGATGTGCAGTAGGAGGGAAATATAGTGTTCCAAACTTGCAATATGTTTTTTGAATGCTTTTCAATAGTACATATTAAAGTACTTTCAAAAAATAATGTAGTTCTTTTTGTTTGTTATACTAAAAGACTTCTACTGGCTATAATCTACGGTAAATATTTCTAATTGCTGTTAATCAAATGCAATATCACAGCTTAAATATGTTGTATTAATTATCTTCTTCTGAGTCATAGTACAAGGTAGCATATGGACTGAGAAAAAAAAAATTAAATTCAATACCAGCTGAAAACTTATTTCTTTTTTTTTTCTTCACAAGATGCATTTCTAAATTTAATGACCTATACATTTATGTTGGTAATGGCATGTCAAATATTTTGTGGTATAAGTTACAGCCAAAAATATATGCTCCAAGGTGATTTTTACCCTTAGAAATTTTTGCTAAGTAAATGAGTAGGAGAAAATTTTAGTAAAGTGAAAAGGAAGAACAAAAAAATTCTTCATTGGTGTAAACTGTTGTCTACTATGTTTTATGTTGAAATGAACCACACAACAAATGTTAATTACCTGGAGTACTGTATTTTCCATTTCAATCTCAGTGCAGTTCACTTAATTTAGAAGTTAACTCTAAAGTACCACTGCACTGTAGATTTCCTTCTGCTGAAAAGTATGTGAGCAACAAGAGACATTTTCTAATGAATATTGTCTAGTTTAAAAAGACGGAATATGCAACTATTTTTAAAGAAGAATGTGGAATGAGGAAAGCATCAGTAGAATTCTTTTTGTTTGTGATTACATATGATCCAGTTAGATGCATTTGCACATAAGTAACAAAATTAATAGGTTATTCAATGCCAAATATTTAGTGTAGTCCTTTACTGCCCAAAGCACTCAATTGCAAAACAGTCAAGAACACTAAGACATGTTTACATCTACCTATGCAAAATGTTTGGTTTAAATTTTTTTAAATTCATATTTATTTTGGGGAAATATTCTCATGATATTACCTGGAATGTGTCATGAAGTGAATAGATTTGGTTAAGAAATATCATGTAGGGTGGAATATGATTAGCAGCTTTAATGGCATTTGATTTATCAGATACATTAGCACTCAGGTGAAAAAAGGAGAAGATCTCCTACACAAAGCATGCTGCATTAACTGTAACTAAATGGGGGAGGGAGAAAGTTGCTTTAAAATAGTAATAATCTAAGCTATTATATGTATCAAGAATATAACTTGCTGTGTCTTATTGTATGAAAATGTATTGCATGAAAGGTTTCAGAATAATGAAAGCTAATAAAATGAATATAATCACACATGTAATTTCATTGAAATTTGTGGTAAATACAGTATATTTTCTCTTAAATATTTAAAACAGATTATTATAATAAATGTAGGATTAAAATCTTGGGCTCTTGTGGTTGTTTTTGTTTTGTTTTTTTTTTCTAATAATACTGATAAGAAAGTACTCCAGAACTGAATGAGAGCAATAATTTCTTTTTTGTTTCAAAGGGAATGGTTGGACATCTTTAGATAAGGTTGCTTAATATTAGTTGTTTTCATTTATGCATTCTGTGCAGGCATTCCAAATTATACTAGAAATTGTCCAGAGGAACAAGACATGGAAAAGGGAAGTGCTGGAAAGAAAGAAAGAGAAAATAGATGTGAAAGAATGGATTTATCTGTAACGTTGTTGTCACTAGCCTAGCGCCAAATAAAGAAGCTTCCTCCAGGACATAGAAGATGGGTGCCTCAAACCATAACAGTGCTGAAGGAAAAAACCCATAACTTACACAGAACCTTTTTTCAGTTTTTCTTTGTACACTGTTGACGGATGTTAGTGTTGTGTTTGATTCAGAAAGGTGAAAGCTGCTTGGCTGTGGAAGTTCAACCCCAGAGAAGATGTACTTTGGGAAATGTGAAAGTGAGCACACTCTTAAGCCTACAACTTGGCTGGACCTTTGTGTACTGGGGTCTGAGAATGCCATGTGCTGGAGTTTGTAAGAGACCATAGTCTCTGGCACTGCTTCAGGATCCACATCCTGGGCTTTGCAAAAAACCCTTGAAAGGTAGAATATCTCTCAGGAAGACCTTTGTCTAGTTCTCATCATCTGTGTGCCCCACAACAGCAAGCATGAAAATGCTGCTAAAGAGAGGTTGCTGTCATACTGTGTACAGTTGCTTGCTTAAAAACCAATTTTGTAAGAAGAATTTTTTTCTAAAAAAATGTCAAGACCATGATACTAAAAATAGCCCACTAATAAACCTGTAGGGTGGGGAAGGTCAGGGCGGTGAGTGATAAGACCTGTGGAGTAGTTATGGTGGGGAAGTATTTTTAAAAATCTGTGCAACTACAAACAAAATCTCTGTGTGAGGAATTAGTTCCTTTTAACGTATGCAATTTATTTATGAAAGAACCAATATTGTTTTCACCACTGAGAAGGAAACTGCCATATTAATTTATTTCACAGTAGAAAAGACATTGTGAGAGTAAAATAAGCTTTGCTCTATGCTGGATTTAAATGAATATATGTTCATGATTCATTACAGTATGTGTATATTTTGTTGTTATTCTCCTTCTCTCATGTACCCCCAAATTTTTCAAAGAGAGTTCCATTAAGGCTAAATTGGGTACGTAAAAATGTACTTGGTACAGGGCAAACAGTTATATAGTCAAGCTGAGATTTTTCGGGGGAATTGATTACAGAAAAAATTTAAAATCAATGATTAGGTAGAAATTTTTCATTTTGCCTCCCAAAGAGGGAGGGAGCTTGTCCCTTATGAACTCATTTTATATTGAGGTAAAGATATGCATTGTAAATTATTTTAAGTGCAGTCACTGAATTCTTTGGAGAGTGCATCAGTGTCCACAAAACAGTAACCAGTAGGTCAAATCTGCAGTTCAGTGTACAGGAGCTTTTTTGAAACTGAGCTCTCTAAGTACTGCCCTTTTCAGATGATGACATACTACAGCAGAACAATTAAAACGTGCCTGAATTAGACATCTGGGAGACTTTTTGGTGGTACTACAATGGTGAGAGGTCTGCTTTTTATGCAAAACAATGCATCAAAAGGAAAAGGATGCAAGTGCAACAATAGTCACGCCATCAGCCATCAGGACGAGTAAAGGAAGCCTTAGCAACTGTTCAAGCAGAGACGTGCCAGTCTCAGAGGGAGACCGACCCGTAAGTAATTAATTGGCTGCTTTCTAAAATCCATAAAATACAACTGGACTGATCAAGCTAATTTCCTGCATAAATATGTACAACAGGCCTGCCTAAATTCTTACTGCTAGAAATTCCAAATACTTAGGCAAACATTTAAGGACTTGACCACCTCATTCATTTAAAAAGTCGTAGCCTGTCACCACAAGAAAGGACTTTGCTACGAATTGGCAACAAAACATAAATCACTAAGATTTACTTTAGGTCTGCCCAGTTTTCCTGAGACCCATTTTAGGTCTCATTGCATGCTACAGTTCTTAGGGGAAAGAAAAAAGGAATCAGAGCACATTGAATTTCTATTAAAGAAAAATTGTATGCTGCCCACTGCATGTATCATGTTGAATCACTTACACTGAGGTTACATTTTTTCAGAAATATCTTGAAACACACAAACTCATTTTGAGGAAAACTTTTTTTTTTTTTGTTCGATGACTTTGGTTTTCCCTTATCAAAAAATGTGTGCCATTGTACTAAAAAAAAGTACAGTCCAGGAGTCAAAGTCTGAGTTCCAGTTGGTTGATATTCCAACACAGAAACTATTTTAGTGATCATATTTATCAGATTTCAGACTAAAACCTCCATTTTATACAATAGGAAGTTTGAATATTTTTTGAAGCCTAAATTGATTTCCTAGTAACCATAAATGTTATTTTGTGCAAATTTTGAAAAGTGAGAGATGGGACCCATATAGTCAATTGCAATGGCTCTACTTTCTTAAGGTTCTTTTATCTATTTCTTTGAACTGAAATTCTTGTGCAAATGCCATTTACATATATTCTATACCTGATTACTCTTATCTTTAGAGTCATATAAGAGGACTATTTGATTTTTGGGGTCTTTTGGTTTTTTTTTTTTTTCCTTTGATTAAAATTAAATTACTTGTATTCAAAATTTGTTTCATTTTCCAAACATGCATGTATTCTTCATGCTTGGAGCATATCTAACACTGGAATTTTGAGTTGGTTGTGCTCATAGAGCTCTCCAATATGAGAATGCATTAGTGTATTAAATCAGATTTACTAAGGCACCTTCATATCCATTACTGGAACAAATGATAATTTCTTTTTGGCATGACAAGTGCACAGAAAGCTGTGCTTTTGTGACTCTATAAAGGTGTTTTTCTAATGAAGACAAAGACAAGGAAACTAAAATGAAGCTTGTTTTGATTTTTTTTCATTTATTCTTATTTGTCTTAAATTATAGGTCTATTGAGAATTCACACGTGTTCTGTGTAAACTCAGCCTGGCACTTTGCATTTGAAATGCAAGTCTCTGACACACGTTTCAGAATCAAATCCAGTACACAGAACATGGAGAACTATGTTCAATGATAGCAAACGTTTTATTTGGAAAGATTTCTTTTAAAATACAGCTACCCTCATTCAATTTCCTTTTTATAATGCAATCTATTGAAAAATGTGTATAATAAAGAGATAATTTTTGTAAGAAATTAGGTTTTATATCCTTGTCCACAAGAGAATTATTAGACAGTTCTCAGCAATGGGTACATCCAAGGATATCTCATCACTTGTCCAGTATTTTCATTAGAGCAAGAGGGTTTCTTATGTCACAGGATTGCTACTTTCTGGAAAAATTTGCTATAAATTCAAAATGAGAGCTTTTAAATCAAGATGGACTTTCCTTTTTCTTAGTTTTTAAGATTCATATATATCTATGTTCTACATGTAAAACAAAACACGAAGAATGCCTTGAATAAAAACCTGAAATAGTCTATTTTATGTGTAATATATCATCTTTTTTTTCATTCTTCTGTTTTGATGAAAGAACTGGGAGAAAGAGGTGAACTCTCCCATTATTTTGCCTACATTATCCTTAAATAATCTGCTTGTGATTATGAACATAAGATGATAAAAGAAGATAAAATGAGGGTGTTTTACTCCTGACACCTTGTTTGTAAGGTAATCTTAAGATTAACGAGAATTGTTCCATTTTAATAAAACAAGCAGCAACCTATGGTCCTTTTCAGCTTCATTATCATTATATATGTTTATTTATTTATTTATTTATTATTTATTTTTTATTGGTAATCAGGATGTTCAGGGAAGGTTTATCTAGTTTTATCACTGCAAAACCACTCAACAGTACCCCAGAGCTAAAGAAAAAGCTTTCTGAACAAACTAAAAGGTTTGGACATGCTTGAACGTGCTCTGAATTCTGCAGTGTACTCCCACAGGATACATGGCGTTTATATTATGTTTTTTTTCCCCTCTTATTTTTTAAGATATTAATTTCTCTCATTAACTGTTTAATTATATTATAGTTGTGCCTAAATGCCCTCTCCCATTTGTCTGGAATTATGTAGCAGGGGTTTTGTTTTGCTTTATTTTTCTCTAGTATCTTAATCTTTTGCTCTCTGTTCACACAGAACCGCTGAGACTTTGGGCTGCATTAACAAAAGTTCTGTGAGTTTCAAGAGAGAAGCAATAAACTTGTCTTGAGATTTAGAAATGAAAAGTGATGTATGAATTCAAAGTAAGACCCCATTCACTATAAGGCAAATAAGGGCAGAAGGGAACAGATATTTTGCTAAAATATTGCAGGAAATTTGAAGAATTTTTCATCTAGTGTTGAAATTTTAGAAGCACATATGTCTCCTTACTGTTTAACAATATATGTTTTTGCATATTATTATTAATTTTCTTTCTAATATCATTAAAATGTACAATGAGGAAGGAAAGAAAGCAGGAAGTTTACAGTAATCAAAAAGGAGAATAAACATCAGCATATTAAGGTCATCTATTTTCATCATTCTTCCCCTCACGAAGTCTAAATTAATTTCTTCTGGGAACCAGATGGAAAACAACTTTGAAGAGAGGCTTGAGTAAATTCTCCCACAGAGCTTGGCAAGTGGAACCCAAATAGCACATCTAGGTCTCAATTTTCTCTTCAAATTTCTACATACTTCTATCTGGAATGTCATTTCCCATGTTATAAAAGTTTACTGTATTAAAACCATCGGGAGAAGGGCATTAAGGTGCACTCATAATAGAAGCCAACACTTTGGACTATTAACTTTTAAGATCAGGCAAAATATTTTTATGTGTGATTTATTTTTATCCAGACCTCTTCCTCTATGAATCTAAAAGAGAAAAAATAGCAGCAAGCTATGGCCTAAAAATCATACAAACACTGACCACAGGTGCACCAAGAACAAACAGTGAAAAAACATATGACCCATCTAAAACTATGCCAGGGTTAATTTCACAATAATGAGAGACTTTAAAAGGTTAACTGTTTATATGCATATACATTGCAGTTTTTTCATATTTTATATGTTTATTACATATGTATGCAAAATACAATATACAGTAGCAACAAAGTCTCACTTTCTGTCACTGAAGTTTTCATCTTTGAATTGCATATCTCTAATCCCACTGGAGCTCCCCATTAGAAGTTCTTCTCTGCTATGAAAATCTAATGCGAGGCAGGCAGGGTAAAGCTAGGAGAATATATTCTGAATTTCTTAGCCAGTATTTTGTCTGCAGTGAAGGATGACAGAGAAATAGGTGATACAAACATTTAGTAAATTGAGTTCCTTTACTTAGTAAGAATCACCAGTTGCAGGAGACTAGTAATTCTAAAGCTTTAGCCAAATATATATATTTTTAGTGCATCCTATTATGCAGAAGGGGTTTTAATATTCTTTAGAAATCTGCCTTGTAACTGTGAAAATCAGGCTACTATATAAGTTTAAAAATTAAATAGGCACAGCATATAAATGTGGTTTATAGAAATCAGCTTCCTGAAAGTTTTGAGGTACCCAGGTTAAAGTACTCTCACAGCAATTACAACTTCTGTTACTCAGGCAGGTAACATGTCACAGTGTTATAATGTGTACCACTCCACCACCACCTTTTTCACCCTCTGCTCATTATGATGTTGCTGTCTTTTGAGGTGTTGAAACACGTTTTCATAACTGGATTATAGCACACAAAAAATATCTAGCATGCTATGCCAACAGTGTCACCTCTGCTTCCATCTGGGTCTCTCTGATTGATTCCAAAAAGATATTAAACTGTACCAGTAGATAACTTGGAAAGGAAAACAACCCAAACAACAAACAAGCAAACAAAAATAAACCCCACCAAAACTAAACCAAGCCAAAATAATAAACCAAATAATAAACCAAGCCCTATAAATTTTTTGTCTTGGAAATGTCTGAGAAATTCTTGTGAATCTGTGTCTTGTTCTAATACTCTGCAAACCAAGTGAGCATGCTTTGCTGGGTGTCTTGGACCAAATCCCTAAATATCCTCAAGGATTATTAAACCTTTTTTTCCTGGAAAAATACAATTTTTACATTCTCCCTTTCTTCATCTGATGGTAAAAAAGAGGAAGCTGAGAAGAATATGTAGTCAAAGGCCGGAATTTTACTGAGGCATTTTGGATTATTATGTTTTGCTTGCTAAATTGGTTTTCTCTGTCCTTCCATGTCACCCCCCAAAATTCATCAGAAACCTCCTAGAAGCTGACATGTCAATGTTACTTATTCAAACCAGTGAACATGAATGAATCATACCTTCTAAAATAACAATACCATTAGAAATGGTGAATTACAATTATTATATATTTTTAATTTGTTCAATATAGTAGATTTTTATGAATAGCAACTTGAGACACCGATATTGCTGTTTGACCCAAGTTGCTGGGGCTCCAAGAAAAGCAGCAGATTGGCATTGATGGCTCTGGCTGAAGCAGTAGATGCTGAGAGCAGGGAGACATGAGTGATTCTCTTTCTAAAATTAATAAATAGCACACAAACCAGCCCTGTCTTTAAGGCTAGCAGGTGGCTTTCAGCTTTTTCTTTATTGAGACAAGAAATTGGGAAATTTAGGGCTGGGCTGCTGCACAATGAGGTCTCAGCAGTTTCATTAGTTTCAGCAGCAGATGCTGTAATTTTGTGAGTAGGAGAAAAGAGGAATCTAACAATCTAAAATAATTAAGGGAAGATGTTTTGAAAAAGAAAGGCTAACAAAATTAGGAAACATTTAAACAGAATATCACTGGAACTATGAACTGAGGATTTTGGTGGCTCCTAAACAATAGTGAAAATTGCAGAATTGCTGAAGTTGGAAGGGATTTCTGGAGGTCATGTGGACAAAACTCCCAAACAGGGTCAGCTAGAGCTGGGGGGTTTGGACTAGAGAATCTTGAAGGTCTCTTCCAACCAAAACCATTCTGTGATTCTATGACTTGTGATATTATTATCTGTTTACATGGAAAATGTACAAATATTAATGACAGAAACTGTAGCTCAGCCACTGTCGCCTAGAAGTGTGAGCATTACACTGCCGTAAGTAATCTTAGAGCAAGGCAGCATGGGAAAAATTTTAATCCCTTTGGATTATATGTTACTTTGGGGTATATTTAGGTGTATTGTATGTACTGAACAATTGGATCTGGTCAAGTGTTTGCATATGCTTCAAGGGGTGGTTATTAGGACACAGGCCAAAGGAGCTTCTGCTCAAAAAGAAAAAATAAAAATAGGCTGGGCATAATGCCTTCAATGTAAAACACAGAGGCTCTGTGGGGCTGTGCCTTTGGTCACTTAAGCCCCAAGGAAGTTCGTAAATGTTGATCATGCCTTTTCACTTCACCTGGTAGAGTTCTGTAATTGTGGGTGAATGTTTTACCCCAGGGCAGGAGGAGAAAAGAGACCTCTGCAGTCATGTCCTAAGGATTTTCAGTCTCTTCATGCCTGTTTGATGAAAGCAGGGTTTATATCTCTTTCTTGGCAATATATTTATTTATCATTCTCAAAATGCTCTGGGGTTGTATGAGTACTAGGGCTGTACTCATATGTATTCAGCTGCATCTCTGTTTATTTACAGCTTAGGGTGGTGGCTGAATTTCCATGATATTGAGAAATCAAGTATGAGAAAGTCATTAATGGTAGACATCTAGGACTTCAGAAAATTAGATCAGTTGAAACTAGAGAGAGGATTTGCAGAAATATCTGCTTACTAGGGAGCATCACTCTTTGAAATTAAACCTTTTTCTTTTATTAATTGTATCCAATGTTTTAGAGGATAAAGAACTTCATTTGATATGTTTAATGAAAAACCTCTGCCTTAGTGTTTTCAGTGTAAAAAAATTTTATGTAACAGTAGATATGAGTTACTTTGTCAAACAGCTTTGGCACTAAAGCAATATTCAGAAAATTTTAATTATATATCTTTTTGTGAAATAGGGTGAGAAGTGACTCATAATTAAAAAAAAACTTGTTACAAAATATTTTTTAGAGGCATGACAAAATATCAATCACTTTTTTTTTGGAGGATTATCTAGGATTATCTGCTAAGGCTAAACATGGTGATTGTTCAGAATTTTAGCTGTCACTTCATTTTTTGCCAGCAAGGGGAAAATACTGCTCTTTCCTTTCCTAGAACATTGAAAATTAAGACAATTGCAACATGATACCTATTAAAAACAAAGTAGGAATAACACATAGTGGAAAAATGAACTGAGTGTAAGATAAAGTTTTGGAAATGGTGATAATTCCCAACACTAAGATTTTTGGGCATAGTCATGAAATGTGTTGCCAATTATTGACTTTTAAAAGTTTGAGGTTTTTTTCATATAGAAAAATCTAGGGTGGTGCTGTTATTGTTTGTTGTGGGTTTTTTGTGTTTGTTTTTTTTTTTTTCCTTTTCTTTTTCTTCTCTTTCTTAACCTGTGGCTTGAAAGAAAGCAGTAGTGAGAATGAATTTCATGCTAGGAGACACTTTTAAGACTAGATTTAGCTGCAGTCACATTAGCTTAGATAATGGGAGAATTTTTCTTCATTGAAAATGCTCCCTGTCGCTTAAGAAGAACTCACTGAGGCAGCCTGCCATCTAGCTTTTTCACAGCAAAATAGGCTTGCAGACTGCAGATGAGAGACTCGGGAGCAGAGACAATTTTAACTTAGCCATCCCTAATTTATCTCAAGCTTTTTCAATTCATCTTCACTGCTCTATGCACACTGGAACACCAGATTGTCAACCCCTGGGAAAAGAAAGCAGCCAGGGATCTAGAGAGCTGTCACATCCTGAGAAATATTTAAATTGTGCTGATTTTCTTCTGGAGTGCTGAGCAGAGGGAATGAAACTCTCCATCAAGTCATAGCTTTGCGGGCAATAGATCAGAGGATACTGCCAGTTTTTCTAATGGATTATTGTTATCGGGCAGGTTCTTCCTGAAGGTATGTAGTTACTCTCTCGATTCATTACCCACACTATTTATCAGGTAATCATCTAATGAACTGGTAATCCAGATACATTAAGAAAAATGTTAACTAAGTAGTCTGTATTGATTGAATGATGGCACTTTATTGCAGCATGTTTGCAGGTAAAATACTCTGATCTACTTACTGTAGATGTGTTGTACCTACTGCCAAGTGCTTTGTCAGCAATCCCCCCAAGCAAAACCTATGCCTAACCTTTAAACCAAAAAGGAAAAATCCATTGTGCTGCATACAATATTGCCACAAGTTTATGCTGACTGTTCAGAGAATGTTGTTTTCTGAAACAATAAATAATCAATAGCAAAATCATATGTCTGATTTTAAATTTGTTATAGATGAGTATTAATTTAGCAAAATATTTTCCAACCTGGATATATGCAGAGATCCCCTTAAAGTACTACAAATTAATTCTAGAGTTAGATATTTGCTTGTTTACTATGATGTTCTAACCTTTCACATGGGGAGTCACAATATTTCATTCTGAAAATCTCCTATAGATATGTGACAGAAGTCTGTTGTTGCATCTGTACTGCCACACTTCTAGGAGCTTCTTAGTAAAGCATAAGGATTATATACCATAACAGGAGATTTAAAAATAAAATCTGTAAAGAATTTCTTGCCTTTTAAACTTCTGTGTTTATATGAATTACAGCCTGTTCCTACTAATCTGAATTGCTTACTGCATGTCTGTAGCTTGTGAGGCAGCCTGACCTAAAAATGAAAAATCTCTAAACTGCAGAAGCAGCCAGACATTTTTGAACTCTTCCAAGCGCGGGAGTTGCTGCAAGGATGGAGAAAGCACTGACACGTTTAACCTAAAGTCCTGGCCTTGTTTCGCTTCCACATTGGCACTCTACCTGAGTGCAAGCTCTGAGACTTAAGCACAAATTGGCAGGTGCAGGGCTAAGCAGGAGTTAAGCCCTGAGAAAATAAAAATGCTTATCTGTAGCTCCTTGTCCAGTGCACTGGCTGGGCTGCTGTCAGGCTACCAAGAGTGAATGATGCATGAGCTCGTCTGTGGGGTACTTGATAGTGCAGTGGATATGCTGAACTGGATTTTTAGTCACAAGACAGATGTTTGTTATATTTTGGAATATACTGCTGAAAGAAAGCAATAATATAGAAATAGGTACAAAGGTGGGATATGAAGGGTGTCTCAAAAGCCCATATTGGTTAAAAGAAGTAAATGTGAAACATGAACATTTTCGAGTATGTTTAGCTTCCTGTTTAAGGAATATAGTATGTTCAAGGCATTAATAAAAAATTACAGTAGTACATGTTGCTCCTGTATGTAAGACCTGAAAGTTCGTTTCCCCTAGTGCCTTGGAAAGGCTGAATAAAATGTAGAGAGATTGATCCTATGGCATATCCAATGAACTTTCTTAAAGCACTTCCTTTCCTGTGGACCTCAGAAAGACTCAGGTAAAGAGGCTTCCATTAAGCTCTCCCTAGAGGGTCCTACCATCAGCAAGATACTTTTTAAAGGAAATGTGCACAATAGATGTGTTTTCCCTCATCTCTCAAACTTCTCACTTAAATATGCAGAGGCATCATAACATGCTTCTAGATATCCATGGATATTTCAGCTTTTTGTGCAATCACTTATGAATGTCACTAGCTAGAGGGTAATACAGGCTTTTATTATTATATATTGCTCATATGGAAAAGTTACTTTTCCACATCAAGTTCCATTTTGTCTTCTTTGCGTTCAATTATATGTTTCCCTTTAAATGTTTGGCTACTTTAACCACTAGCTTTTAAAATATAATTGTTTCTGATATATGTGTTTGGGGAGTAACCAAGAGCAACACAAAAGTATCTTGATTTTTTCTCCAAAGCAAGATGAATTACACTAAAACTATATTTAAATTGGAGCATGATAGTAAATAATAGAAAATAAATGAAGGTTATTAGCTTTATGTTTCACTTTTACCTTTGAATTGTGTTTTATTTGTCCTTTTTTTTCCTTTTTTCTATCATGATGTGCAGTAATAGCTCTCCCCCTTTCTCTTGATAGAGAATTCTGGTGTACCCACATATTATGCCATTTTCAGGTGGATATTTCTACTGCCTTCTGATATCCTTTTAGACCATTTTTGTAAAGAACTGTATTACAAAATGTGGTACAGCATAAATGGATGAAAATAGTCTAGAAAGAAAGCTGAAACACAAATTGTTTGTTATGGTGTTAAATTTATAGTCTGTAGTCTTCTGCCTGTCCTGGTTCCACTGGTATTCCTCTTCCACCTTTAGTTTACTGTTCTTTCTTTTTTCCTACATTAACAAGTTCATTAAAAAAAAAGTTATGCATAGGGTTTTACAGCAGTGTAACATACACTCCTATTTTATTTACATTCTTCAGCAGTCCTTAGCCAACAGTGCTTCTGCGCCAAATTTTGCTGAAGTAATCTTATATGTTGACTGTGTTCCTTCCTTGATACCACAGGTTCTACTCCTTCCTGTTCTGCTATGTGCTAGACAAATAAAAAAAAAAAAAAAAAAAGGAAAATTTCTGACCTTTTAATGCAATGCTCCTGGTTTTCCCTTGTGTTTATTAACATCTGTTTGAGTTTAGAATTTGTTCTTCTCCTAGAGTCAGTCTCTAGAAAGTAAAGATACTACACTGAATTGATACAAAAAAAAGGAAGCTTCTTACTTGTGCCATTCTTCTTCCTTCTTATTTATTTTTTATTTGGCAATATGTTTGTGATAACATCATTCTATGCAGTGGATAAAAATAATATCTCTAGAAAAATTTTTTGGAAAAAAGTAATTTGTGGTTCTTTAATATCATCTGTTCTTTGAATTCTAGCAGGTAACTTGTGGGAAAACTGCTCAGAAGAAGAAAGATCTAGAGGCATGGACAATGATAAAATGAATGTTCTCATGCAAAACCTGGGTATTTCCATAATCAGGATGTACTGTGACCCGATTTATTTCTTCCCTTTGTATGTCTTTCTAGGTTTCAGGACTGATTTGTTACTGTTTAAGCATTTATTAAATCAGTTATTTTGTTTCATATGTATCATTTACACAGGCCATTAACTAGGCAGAACATTCAATTGCATATTAATTCTGCTAAGAATTAAGTAGATCTAATGACATCCAGAAAATCTGTGTTTTCACACACATAATTTCACAATTTTGAGTAAACAAGAGTGAAAAGATGGCTTTCCCTGAGAATCATATCTGATTATTGTAAAGAAATTCAAGAAATAGTGGTGGAAAGAGGATACAAAGGTAGTTCACATATGACAAGTTGTCTTATTTTGGTTGAAATGCTTCATCATGCTCTCAAAGTGTGATCCAGCTTCTTAAATTGTGGGATACCTTGCCTAGCTACAGGGACAAGTCCAAGGCCTCACACAAGTTTTCTGTTGTATCTTTTAGCCCATTATTTTAATTATGCAAAATACATGAAATTTTACTTCTTTATTTTGTCTCCATCTTAAGAGAATTCATACCAAATAATAACACAATTTTAGTGACTTATATTGTCCTAAGAGACAAAGTGTAAAGCAGCTGGTATTCCTGTTGAAAGGGACATGCCTCACAAAAATATTGACAGGTCTGTGATTAAATGAATTAATTTTGCCTTAAGGTTAGTATCTTTCAAATTATGTATTTTTCAGTTAATTTTATAAAAGTGGACATTAATTCTCTTGTTCTTTGATTACCTTAGTTTGACATATTTTAAGTAAAGCATTTTGTTTTGAAACACTTTCAGCGATTTGGGGTTTTCTGTTTGTGTTCCCCACCGACTCTGCACCAACCAAATGCTATGAAGCACATTTGAAAATAGGTAATATCTATCACAATTACCTTTCTGGAAAACCCAAATTTTAGAGCAAGAAAACATGTAAGCATATGGTTCAAAGATAATTTAAAATAAACTTTTTACTGTAAATTTGAATCTTCTTCCACCTTGCTATGCAGTAGAAAGTAAATATGACTAAAAAAGTGAGAATATTTTTAATCTTTTCTTGCACTTTTTCTTTCATTTCAACACCAAAAGAAATATCATGCTAGGTCTTTCCTCTTCTGGAAAGGCTTTGACTGTGAAGCTTGCCAAGCCCCTCCATCACCAAATAAGAATAATTCTGATAAAAACTAGATTTGTAGAAAAAAATGAAGAGTTTTTCAATAGTTTATTAATGCGAATCATAAGGATCTGGTTAATCTGAGACCTGAATTATAACATCAAAATACCAGAGGGACTGAGGCTGTCAGAGTAATGAGGTGCAAGGAGGAATTTCCTCCTTTTTTGCAGCAGTAAACTGTTAAATTACAACAGCTATGACATTTAACCTCACCTTAAAACTACCTTGCACTCTTTGCATGTCTCCCCTATCTCCTGTCAAAAAGTGTCAGTGGAGAAAAAACGAGAACTGGGCTCTCTTTCAGAAAAGAACTTATTTCTCTGGTGTGCGACTCCTTGGGGAAAAGCAGACTGGCAGCCAGACAGGGAGGTTGAAATCACCTAGAACTCCGACACTTCCCTTGACATCAAAACACCTACTGCAATATTAGTCAAACTGCTGAGTCAGCAAGGATCTTTAAGAACTGTAAAGATCTGTACAGTTTACCTGATCTAATGGAGCAAACCCAGTTTTATAAAAGTACTTCACTACATATTTGATAGTGCAGTAGTTTGTACTCGGTTTTTGTTGTGGTTTTTTGTTTTTTTTTTTTTTTTTTTTTTGTTCTTGTTGGTTTTTTTTTTGTTGTTGTTGTTTTTGTTGGTTTGGGGTTTTTTGTTTTGGTTTGGTTTTTTGTTTGTTTGTTTGACTTTGTTTTGTTTGTTTTGCTTTTGTTTCTTTTGTTGTTTGTATATTTTTTTAAGAGAGTTTTTATAAAAACTTCTTTGCTTGTTTTTTGTGATTCTGGATCTGTCAGTCCTCTGTGAGAAACACCCCCCTCCCACACACATACCCATTCAAATCTGGGGATTGTTTGGTTGGTTGGTTGGTTTTCCTTGTTTGTTTCTGGCTTCCACAATGCTGGAGATTAGAAGGACTGGGCACACTAAGTTTAACCTGTGTGTGAATCTTTAAATGGGAAATTCTTTCAGAGTTTCCAAGATTGTACAGTGTTTGTTGCTGCATCTTAATCTTCAACTTGATCAGGACCATCTTTCTTTCCATGCATCTAGACTAAAGGTGTTGAGTGGAATTCCTAATACAGTAAAACAGAATCAGAGAATCAGAAAATGGGTGAGGTGGGAAGGGACCTTTAAAGATAAACTGGTCCAGCCCCTCGGGGCTAGACCTAGAACTGGAAGTCCAACACTGTGTGCTGTCAGCTTCTGAATATGTCCAAGGATAGAGACTCTACGTCAGCATATGCAAGTGCTCATGTCACACTCACAGGAAGGGACTCCCAGTGCTCAGAGGAGACCTCCTGTGCTTTGATTTGTGCCCAATGCCTCTGTTCCTGTTGGTAGACACCACTGAAAACAGCCTGGCTTCATATTATTTGCACTATCTCTTTGAGCATTTGTACACATTAGTAAAATCTGCCTTGAGGATTCTCTTCTCCAAGCTGAACAGTCCCATTTTTTTCAGAATTTTCTCATAGAAGAAATGGTTCAGTCCCTTCATCATCTTTTCAGCACTTCACTGAACTGTCTCCAACTTGTCAGTATCTCTTTTGTACTGGGGAGCCTGGAGCTGGACACAGTATTCCAGATGTGGCCACATCAGCGCTGAGTAGAGCACAGGTATTACCTATCTCCATGTACTGACAGTGCTTTGCCTCATTCAAGCTGGGAGCCTCCTTCATAGCAAAAGCACATTACTGGTTCATAATTAATTCAGTGTCCATCAAGACCCTTGGTATTTTTCTACCAAGCTACTTCCCTGCTGTGTGTCTCGTGGAATATATTGTTGTATGGGATGCTCTTCCCCAGATACAAGACTTTGCGCTTCTCTTGTTAAAAATAAAATAATGCATTGCTTAAAAAGACTATAAAATTTGCTTTCTTTATATATAGATCTCAAACTGTTTTGAGGACCCCAGGCTACATAATTTAATTTATTTTCCTAAATAAATTTTAAAAATTAACTAATTCTGAACTATTATTTCAGTCAGAAAATGAAATTGTTTGTTCCCCTTCTTTTGTCTTATGTTAATGACCCCTAGGTACTCTGTAAAAAAATATGATGTCACAAGTGATCACCAGCAGTGCTCCTCAGGGTTGAGTTCAAGTGATATATTTGATATATTTTTTAACAATATACAAGCAGAAGTTTAATATACTGTTAGCAAGTTTCCTGGTGAGACCAAACTGGGAGGACTGAGGACTTGGCATTGCAGAGGAATCTAGATAGATTAGAGCACTGAGCTATGAATATTGGCATGAAATAAAATTCCTGATTCTGTGATTGTGCACCTGGGACAGAGTATTGCCTGGCTCTAATATAAATTGCCAGAGGCGTGGCTGGACAGCATCCATGCAGGAAGGGATATGAGGATGCTGCTCAGCAGCAGGTTCTGCAAAGAT
Organism: Passer domesticus; assembly: GCF_036417665.1. Lineage (NCBI taxonomy): Eukaryota > Metazoa > Chordata > Aves > Passeriformes > Passeridae > Passer > Passer domesticus. The sequence goes on along the minus strand of NC_087478.1, from coordinate 40,304,095 downwards.
CAGCAGTGGTCCTTCACAGCCCAGAGGACAAAATGCATCCTAGGGTTCACCAAACACTGCATGACCAGCTGAGAAAAGAGGTGATTATCTCACTGCACTCAGTGCAGCCTCATTTTGAGCACTGTGTGCAGCTCTGGGCCCCATGATTTGAGAAGTGAGGGTCCTTCAATGCCTCTAGAAGACACGGATGAAAGGGCTGGAAGGAATCGATTGTGAGCAGCAGCTGAGGACTTTGGCATTGTCTGCTTTGCAATAAGGGAGTCTGAGGGCTAATGATAAAGACATTAAACAGGACTGACCCTAAACTGAGCCATGTGAAACCTCGCTAGTGACCATCTGCCAACCTGATGTAGTACCATTCACCACTATGAAGATACCAAGCAGAACTTTATAATATATAAATACATATCATTCTCTTAGTTGCTTCATTTAGTTTATTATTATTAGAGGAAATTTTAAAATTTTTTAAAAATTTTTAAAGTAAATGAAAGAAAAATTCATATTTAAAATTGAAATTTTCTGGATGTATTAACGTAACTCTGACATATGTTATCCCACTGATTTTGTGTCAATATCAGTAGACAATTACAATAACAGAAAGAGTTCAAATTCCATACTGAAAGCATGTCTACGTATGAAATGAGGGAAAGTGGAAGAAGAGATGGATAGAAACCCCAGAAAAACATGTGAGTAGAAATACTGAACACGTGGCAACATTCACTATAGTGCATTGTTTCATAATGATCTTGGTAGAGAAAAATACGAGGAAGTATGGATTGAACCATAAAGATAAAGCAATTACATTTTGAGACAATAAAGATCACTTACTGGATGTGGTGCATTTATTCAAAATAAAAGTACTGCAAACAGTATCTCTAATGGTATAAGAATGGCAGACTTCCAGGTCATTTTGGAGAAATACTTGGTCTCTGTGTGCAGTAGCAGTCTTGTAAGTACATGCAGATGAAACCTATTAATTCTTTCCTAGAAATTAATGCGAAAAAGAAATTCTGTATTGCTAAATCAGTAGACAAACTCAGTCCCCAGGAAAAAAATTTAAAACATGCTCAAAAACTTAACCCACAATTCCATGCAGGTAACTGACTATTCTCCTGAGCAAAATCTGGGGGTTATCTTTTTCAGTATTTTTATGAACAAATAAGGACAAACTATTCATTTGTAATAGCTTGAAACTTCCCAACCTTAAGCATATTTAACTGAGGGAGTGAATATTTTTTGTGAGTGTCCCAAAAAGGTGTTCATTAGCACTAGGTCTTCTTTATGCTAGGTTTGTTCCAGAGCCAGAGATTCCTGTTTAAGATTTCCTGTAGGTTCTCTACCTGCTCTGTAATGAGGATTTAGATTTTTCAGTATTGTCAAATTGTGTAGCAGAATCTCAGGAATGCCCAGCTCATTCCCAGGCACAGATACAAGATGTGCAGGTAAACACTCTTGGTTCAGTGCCAGTACTGCATGACAAAATTATCAGCTTCAAATGAAACCCATCTTACCCAAATAAAACATACACAAGGGCTCATGCAGATGCTTTGAAAAGCGTTAAAAAGGATTTTAGTTTGCAGTGTGTAGATTTTTTCTTTTTTGCTTGTTTTTAATTTAGATTTAGTTATATCCAATATAAAACACTACTTCATTGTAAAGTGAAAATCTGTTTGGAAAAGAAATAGAAAAACATAATTGCTGAAATTTATCAGTACACCATGCCAAATTGAAGCAACCTAACAACCTGAAATTATATTCTTAGCCATTAAACTATTAATCAAAAAAAAATTGTTACACTTTTTAGAGAACATCTTGCAAATTTACCATACAGGATTGGTGTGTTCAGTACTGTGTCTCTATTTTAAAGTGCATTATTTTCTGTATCTATGAGAAAGGATGACGCGTCTTTTATGAGCTGTTAATTTGCGTCCTCTGCTTTCTAACTTGAACTAAGACTACATTCTTATTTAAAAAGGAAACAAACAAAAATGGGTGACCAAAATAGACTTGCTTCTAATATTAGATGGCAAGGATTTTTTGTGTGTAAGTTTATGATAGATAGATAGATAGATATGAATGATAATGAAAATGAATATCTTGTGACTTTGCAATGTAAATGGAACATCTTAATTTATTTTGAAAATAAGTTTCAAGATCCACAAAAATCTTACATATAAAACTGCACAAATCTCTTTTTTCTATAAATTTTACATATAAACATTAAAGAACCTATCTGAAAAATAATGGGCTCTACTTAGCAATTAAAATACTGGTTCGCTGTGTTCTGATTAGTATTCTTAGACTGAGAGATAGCTGTTTTATATAATAGACTGTTAAAAGACTTTTTCTTTTAGTATTCAGAAATTTCTAGTATGATCCACCAAAAAGTTTAAACAGACTATTTTGTAAAACACAAATTATACTTATTTGCCTAAATCATGATTTTTCTGAAAAATGGAAATATATTTCAACATGCATTTTGGAAGTTAAGAATAAGACTCAAAGATAATTTTCTGGATAAAAAAAGTTTGCCTTTTCCCTAGAAGCCCTTTCTTGTAAAGGACAGGATGAAATAATTTCTTGCATATAGAAGTATCTATACCTTTTAGTGTGAAATTGCTGAGATTCTAACTGGTCTGTTTCATGTAACATTGTCTGTTTTCCTTTCTCCTCCATATACCCCCATTTCTTCATTGAATCATAATTCAGCCACCAACATCGTGTCTAAGATGCTGAGTTAGGCAGCCTTCTGTCTCTGAAAATTTTCTCCTGACATTGCTTCTCTTATCAATATGGCAGAAAGGGATGTACAGATGGCTATATGGCTAACTCAACTGAAACTATCAAAGAAAAAGTGCCTTTCAGAAATATTTTTCTTTCCCATTTAAGCCATCTAATTGGAGAAACTTATGGGATAATGCTTTGAAAACAAGCTGCTTTATTAGCATTCTGTCTGTTCTTTACTCTTTTTCTTTCACTGTAGCAGATGCTTAAAGGGGCAGTGACTAGAAGCCCTTTGACCTTTGTAAGGGTTTCTCCTGCTGAGTGCAAGGGCTCATTGACAGAAACAACTTCTGTTTTTAATGTAGTACAATGCAACCAGGAGAAACTTAATTTTAGTAGCATGGAGTTTAGTTTGATCGCTCTCCAGAAATTGAATAAGTTACCATTCAAATTCGTATGGAAACCCACATCAGAGCTCAAATTTCTCAAGTTAAAGTACCTGTGTTTTGCATGGCAATCTTACTGTAAACATATATTGCACCTCCTTAATGATGCAATATTGTTATTGGGCCCTTGCTGTCCAGGTGAATCCTTAGAACATGACTGGGGAGGCAATGTAAATGTGACCAGCAGCTTGCTTAGTGTTTGCTGTATGGAGACAGGGACAAGTAGTCTAGTCACTCCTGCCAGATACCTTATACAGATTTCTACTACAATTGACTGGCATATCTTTACTGAGAAAAAAATTATTTTATGTTTTTAGCCCTGAAAACACTTTGTTCATGCCACAATCCTGCAGGAATATTTAACGTTCAATAGAAGTTTGATTACTGAAATACCAGCTTCAGTCATGGTTTTAATGAAGACCAGTGCTGCTTAAAACTCAAGCTCAATGTTTCAATAGCTCATAATTTATTAACTGAAATATGTACTGTTCCCAGAGTGTTGACAAGTAGAGTGAGTGTTTTAATGAAATTAGTTTTTACAATATGGACAGAATGCTCGCACAGTACTGTTTAATCAATTAGCAGAGAAAACAACAAAAATATCTTCTTTCAGTAGATCCAATTGCTCCACATGCTGCTGTTGAAGCAGATGATGGATATTTAATACTAAATAGGTGCCCTGGTTTGTGTGCTGAAATGTTATCTCATTACTTTAAAAATGTGCTTATAGAACTGATATATTGCATTACTTGGTCATACTGTGTCAAGCTGAATTGACTTATAATGTAAACTATGTAACATGATATGACATCCTGTAATTTGCCATAATTTGATACGACATAATTTAGCAGGTCAGAAATGTAAAACAAACAAAAATTTGTCCATGAGGAAATTCATGCTGCTCATTTAGGCAAATGTGAAAAGCATTTTTGCCAGGAAATAAAATGGAAACATATTTCATATGATGAAATTCCCTAAAAATATTCCCTATATAACAGGGTAGAATTTTTTCACAAAAATCTTGGAGATGATGAATACTTAGTTTTATTGAGTGTAGGTCTAAGTAATGTCTTGAACTGTTGCCATTTTCCTCAAAAGTCATCAGAATACAGGCTCTGGCTTTCTAGTAATATTTTAGTACAGTGAATTACAACTTCTCTTCCCAAGTCATTAACATAGACATGTTAACAATCATGCTGAAGCAGAAAAAATATTTTTGTATGTAGGAGTTGATGGACTCATAGCTTCGTGTTTGATCATTGAGTCAAGAGATTTATGTTAACATGAAATCCATGTCAACCAGAGCTGATGGTGTCAGGCAGGTGTCACCCACAGTATCAAAGAGTGATTGACAGAAAATGCATTACTTGATTCAGGGCTTAATTGTCTTGCTTACTTGAGGCAACTCCTACTTATCAGCTTCAGGCACTCACCAGGGCATAAAGCTCTGGGGCTATAGAGAAAGAAGAAAAACAAGGTGAATAACACAGGAAAAAAAAGACAATGCTATTCCATTTGTCAGGAGCAATTTATATTTCTTAGGCTGTCCATATAAATGAGAGAAAAACAGTGCTTGAATTAAAGCAGAAGGCAATCCTATATGTTATTTCAAGTGATCTTTGGCAAAATTACTTCACTAAGCTACAGCTATGTGAAATAATCTACAATTGAAATTCATGCTGAGCTTTGAGATACAGCAATCTTCCAGCCTTGCTACAACCCAAATCTTTATAATGGCCAATCAAAGAGTAATATATTAAAAATACAAAATACTATCCATCTATGGAAAGATTGTGCTTTTAAAGCTGTATTGTAAACTTTGCTCTTTATTTAAGATGTAAGAATGAGAAAAAATTCTAACTTTATTTTATAAATGTTTTATATTATACATTTTTAAAAGGTACCAAGGGTCTTGATACCCATTTCTTTAGTTAAATATCACTGTATTTTGTATGAGAGGTTTTCTGGAAGAAATAAAATGTTTCAGAAACATTTTTTTTTTCAAATATCAAATATTTTTTAGTTCTTTTATCTGTTCAGTTAAGTATTTTATCTGTTCAGTTAAGTAGTTCTTATAACTCAATGACTTAAGAAAATGACAGAGTAAACAAAATTTCTTATCTTAATTGTCCCACATACTTATTTGGAATGAGTTAAAGTGATGCTGGGCAAGAACAAGCAGAACCACTTCTCTTATTAAGAATATCTATATCCAGGAAGCCAACAATTTTGAAACTTCATACTTGCATAAAACTGAATCAGTCACATAATGTTTTACAACACCTTCTAACTAATGGTATGAGGGAGTACATGAGGGAAATGGGCATCTTGGTAAGTTACTGTATTTTCTTCCAGACCCTTCTGAAGAACTGGTGACACAATCACTTTAGTTTAGCCATATAACATCCCTGCTCTGACTGGGGAGATTAAGTCAAATGTCATTTGTGTATCCTTCCTCCCTAAATTAATCTATAAACCTGTGAGTCTATGCAATAAAATTATTTGAGCATGTATAGAGTTTTAAAAGAGTATAACACAAAGAAGCAATGTTGCAGAACTGCAGAATGGCTGAGGTTGGCAAGGATATCTGCTCCAACTCATGTGCTCAGAGGATGGCCAGCTAGTGTAGGTGGAGGAGGTCTGTGTCCAGCTGGGTTTTGGTCATCTCTGGGGATGAGGATGCCTCAAAAGAAATGGCAAATCTGTGTTTGATCACCCTCATAATGAAAACATCTTTATTATGTTTTAGAGGAATTTCTTGACTTTCTTGTATTTGCTTCTTTCCAGTCACTAAATAACACCAAAAAGAGCCTGGCTCTGCTTTCTTCACAGCTCTCTTGAACATAGATAAGATTGCCTCTCTTCTCCAAACTGAACAGACCCAGGCCTCAGACTCTTTATATGAAAGATTCTTCAAAGCCTTAATTATCTTAGTTGTCTTTGGGGTATGTTGATGCGCTTGCTCTAATAAGTCCACATCTCTCCTGGACTGGGGAATCCAGAACAGGATGCTCTGGTGGCAGCTCCAGCTCCTCAGGGCTGTGGAGGGAAAAGGGATTACCTAACCTGGTGCTAGTATTCTTAATAATGTGTTCCAGGGTGCTCTTGGACTTCTTTGCTGCAAAGCCACATTGGTATTTCATGGTCAGCTTGTTCACCAGTACCTCCAGGACCTTCTGCAAAGCTGATTCTTAGCCAGTTGACCACAGTGTGTATTATTGACTGATGTTGTCCTTCCCCTGTCACAGGTCATTGGTATTGTCCTTTATGGAACTTCATAATGTTCTGATGTGCACATTGCTCCCGGCTTTGAAGTCCCACTGTGGTCCCTTTGTAAGGCAGTGCACTCACCTCATGCATTCTTGGCACTGCACAGTTTTTAAAAATCACCTATGTCATTACTGAAGAAGTAAAAAAGCTTTGCCTCTATTATTGGTCAGTAATCACTGAAGGCATATATAACCAGCAAAGACAAAAGTGAAAAAGGCATAGGATGCTTCAACACTTCCCATGTTCTTTGTAATCACTTCTCTAATCAGCAGAGATGATGGTGGGCCTTCATTTTCTCTCATCTTCCTTTGGTTGATGATACATTTGGAGGAGTCCCTCTTTCCCTGCATGTATGTCAGCAGGTTCACAAGTCCAGGTGAATTTTTTCATTCCTTACTCTATCCCTTTCATTTTCAGAGAAGTGTCTTTATACTCCTTCTGGTGACCAGGCCATAGTTTCACTTGCATAATTTCCCATTTATGTTTAAATTTTGTTAGTTCCTCCTTACTCACTTGTAAATGTCTGTCACCTTTTCCTGGCTGTCATTTTTGGCTTGATATATTTTTGGAGTCTGAAGAAGCTGATCTTTGAGAATCGCTGACTGTGTGATTTAGATTCATTCTCTGCATAAGCTGTTAGATAATAGACAGCTTTCTCAAAATTATTTTTTCAGAACAGTGATAGTTTGCCTTGACTTAAAGTATACTTAGAATAATATTAGTGTCACTAAGTAGGGAAAGGGACTATTTGAAAAGATGTTGACTTTCTTGAAAGGAATTATGAATTATAATCAGCCCATATCACACAGAGAATGCTTACATTTTTAGCTAAATAAAAAAACCCAACTTTTTCTAAGTGCTTCATTGTCAATGGTAGACATGTCCTAAAAATAATATCTTATTCCGGTAAACACCTGACAAATTGCGTGTAACAGAATCAGAACTGTAAAAGATCCCAGATACATTTTCTGACAATAAAAAATATAATTGTTCAATTTTAGTAGTCTGATGTTACCTTTTTCTGGAAATATCCTCACATTTAATACTCTATTTAAGAAGTAAAAAAAAAAAAAGCCACAACAATGTAAAGCATGTTTCAAGCACAGATAATTTCATTATCTTGTCACAAGTATTTACCTATACATATAGAATATATTATTTGTATTATGCAATACTTGTGTAGAATTGTCAGTCTTTACTACCACTTGCTTCATCAAGCAAAAAAAAAATAAATTTTATATAGCCTAGTGCATCAATGTCCTATCTTCCTTTTAGTTACCATGGTCCAAATTTCTACCAATATCTTCAGTGTTTTCGAAGAAAATATGAAAACAGGTACTAAATTACATTCCAGTGCAAAGAGACAATCACTGTGGAGTTTGGCAGAGCTTTGTTCTTTAATGCCCACCTGTCTTGTTGCTAGGTGCTCAGACACAGGCAGCCTTACTGAGTTATTCAGGCACTCTGGGCCAGAGGAGAGCCAGAATCTTCTCAGTACTAAAAATGTGCACATGTACAATGATGTTTTTCCTCAGACAGTCCCCAAATAGCAAAGGTCATATCAATGAGTGTCTCTCCATGGTGGCAAGTGACAAGACTACAACTGGGGGTTTATGTGCTGATTACCCACCTTTAGCAACTAATTCTTAGGCTGATCACATTCCACTCAAATTCCAGCAGTCACAGTCTTCCTAGAGAGTGAATTTTCAAGTTGCTTGTCGAAGTTCATTAACATACTTCTGTATCAGCCCATAAAGATAGGGGTGAATAATTTTCACACTTTACAAAAAAGACCCTTGGTTGTTTGGGATTTTTTTTATCCTTAGCATGATAAAATATTTCTGTGTAACTTCAACTTTTTTTGCAGGGCAAAGAATGGTTTCCATTTAAAGTTATATCCACGATAGAACAACTTTTAAATTCTTTGTTAGAAATGTACCAGATAAATAAGTTTTTTCAGTGTTATTGTACTGGTATACTGCTAATATCTATAAAAATTAGAAGATATTTTCTTCCCCAAATGACTTCTATTAATTTGGATACACCTCAATCACCTGAATTTAAATTCTTATCTGCTCCTCATTTCACAATAGGCTTTTTTTAAATTCTCATTATTGAGATTTTTGAGAAAATGAGAATCCAACATTTATACAATGCCTAAATAGATATTATTTGCACAGCATTTGTCCTAGTTGCTTCAATAATAGGAATTTCATTATTTTAAGCAATTCCTAAGATTTTAATGGACAGTATGTCAGTAAGCCTATTGGTTTTGGTGATGGGTAACTTTTACACTCCTCCAGAGTTTTTAAGTGCTAACATGATTCACAAATTTGGGTTTTATTAATTGCCTGCATGTTACAGGATGAGAAAGAGTCAAGAATAAATCCAGGGCCTGCTCAAGATAAAAGAAAAATTATAGCATTCCTTCAGACAACAATAATTCTACCAGTGTTACACAGATCTGTTGCATTTTTATGCTTTAGTTAAGTCTATAGCCAAGTCTACAAAATGGAATTTTACATAAGGACTCTGTTTTTACTTAGCAGACTGACAATGATAGTAGCACTTAAGGTTTGAAGCATTTTGAATTATTTCTGCTCATTCAATGTCCCAAAATGTAAATACTTAATTAGAGAAAGCAAAATGGCATGTCATCAATTATTCTGTGATGCTAACAGATGGTCTAACTGCCTAGCTTGCTCATTCAGTTTCTTGTATACGTGCTTTTTTGGTTAAAAGGATATAGCCAAGTGGTAGAGAGGAATGTTCCCTGACTGTGGTATTGTCACTGATTCCACTTTAAAAAGGAGCAATTTTTCATAGGGGGAAAGTTCTCCTTCCCTGATAATTCACAACACTTAATTCAGGAGAATTTCTGGAGTATTATGTGAAACAGATAGAACATGAAGAAAGCCTGAAAAATCAAAATAGGTGGGAGATGGCTGAAAGGAGCAGAGTAGTTTTTCAGCTAGAAAGTCACAGGCACAAGCAACTTTATTTGAAATTTGCAGGAGGAACATGGAAACTTATTCATCTGTAAGTCACAGAAAGTTTCTGAAATGGAAAGAAAGAATAAAGAGGATGACATTTCCTCCAACAAACCATTGGAATGGTTACAATTGCTTATGAGATATTTTATTTATTTTCTTCAATATCTTATTTTTTGTGCTTTGATAAAACCTAATTTACAAACCTTTTACTACCTATTGTCAAGCTTACATGAAGGAAAAAAAAAATATAGTAGGATCAAAATACTCATCTCAAGCTTGTGATTGAGTCATAACCCCCCTCACGAAGGTATGCAAAATTGTCATTTGTAGACTATATGTCCAGTGTTTCTCAGGACAGATGAAACTGTAAATGACTCTTTACATGGAATTTTAAACAGTTGTTAATGGGAAACATTCTCCTATCCTGTAATGATATCTGAAAAATGAAGTAACTGTTTGCTTCTACACTTGAATAAAATCAAGGTCTTGGTTATGGTAAGAAGACTCCTTCAGTTGCCTTTGAGTTGATGTGTCTGTAATCCAAACCATACAAAGAATGTTCAAACTCTTATTAATTAGGAACTTCCCTTAGTATTTCCAGGATTCACACAGTGCTGTGAACATTGGCTTTGAGAATAAAGTGACTCTGGTTCAAAGTAAAGAAAAATTCTTTGTTTGTTCTAAATTTAATGTCACTCCAAAAACTAATGGAAGGAACTGGGAACAAAACATGAGTGTTTTAAGGGGATTTTTGTGGTTCTATTCATTTAAAAGGTAACATAGATGAATAAGGGGAATGCTAAAATGATTTTGTGGCAAGTGTGTGCACATGCTTCAATAAACATCAGTGACAAAGCCTCTGTCAGTGAAAGAAAATGAGTTTTTTGGGACCAAAGTGGTACAAAATCAGTTGGACTTTTTTTTTTTTTTCCTTCAAAAAGGTAATATTTTTCCTGCATTTCTTCCAAACTAAAACTGCTAGGAGAAGTGTGTGCTTATACTGGCATATATGATTCATTCATAAGAGCTGAAAGGGTCAAAGACAACTATTATGGCGTATTGCATGATTGACTTTTTTTTTTTTATAATTTTGATTTTTAACCATTATTGCACAAGTTCTCAATGAAGAAAAGTACCTATTTACTGAAGGTGATTTAGCCCATGGATTATGGGTGTAGAATTTCAAAAACTTAAAATTCAGGCTCAAAAATACAGCCAAAATTAGCATGGCCAAGATTCAGTGAGGACAGCTTATTTCAATGACTCAATATGAAAAATGCAGTGAATTGTTTGGTGTGACTGTGCAACCACTACTTCTCTAAGAGATGAAGTTTCAATCTGCAGAACTACTTTAATTTCAAAATATTTTGCTGTTAAGGTAAAAAAAATTTTATATGAATTTGAAGTGATAACTTCAACAAAGAACTGTTGGTCAAAAATAAGGTGTTAATTTCCACAAAGGACTATAGTTCCTCAACATGGCTTTTTAAAGTGTGATTTCTTATCTGAAATCACTTCCTATTAAGATTAGATTCAAGTACAAGACTGCATCCTTTTTAAAATATTTAAACGATTTGTGGTTTACATGGATGCATGTTTCTGATATACTTTGGTGATCTTGAGAAATATCATTATGACTTCAGAGAAGAATGATGACTTGGTGTGTTTTCAGAACTTTTTGAGACTAACTGAACTGATAGGTAAAAGCTTTTGCTTTATACAAGAAAATGCATGTTAAATTTATGTTCTTTAATCTATTGCTTGAACGATGAGTAATTTGCATCTAGATTAATGCCTTGTATCTAAAGTCCTCTTTTTTTTTCAGTTTTTCCCTTGATACCAAAAATGGAGAAAACCAATACAAAGAATAATCATAACAGGAAGTAATTAATGGACTTTTAAAACGTATTTATATTCATTTTCTCAGCAAATGGTTCAGTTATGTGTTTTGAGATGTTTTAAATTTTATCTCCTGTTATTAATACATTTTACTGCATTGTTGCAACTAATTTAAACAAGAAATGTAACAAACTTCTTTGAGATATGTTTTTGTTGAGCTCTCTGAAACAGATACATGCTTGTTTCACTGTAAGATTTTTCCACAGTTATTTCTTGTTAAGAATGATACCACTTCTTGTTATTAAGTAAATTATTTTTTCATTCAGTAGTATATTAATTTGTCATTTTCAAAATATGTAATTCCTTAATTCCCTTTGTGAATAGAATGAAATTTGATGTAGAACTGCTGAAATAAACATATGAAAAAAAATCCTTTCACATTCCTCTCAATAGACCCCACATTAATGTGTAAATTTTGCAGTATTACTCTGTGATGTTATCTATTTCTAATGTACTCTGGGAGTAGAATAGTGCTGAAAAGAAAATTTAAGTTTCAAGCATTGAAGTATCTGGAATATGCTAACACAAACTCTCCAACTAAAAGTGCTGAAGAGAATCCTCCAAAACTAAGATTTCATAGTTTCCCTGACACTCAAAAAGATTATTTAAAATATTAGTTTTGCCAGGGGAAATTTGGGAGTGTGACTTTAATTTTGAAACCAGCAAACATAACTGCCCCAGATTTGCAATAACTGAAGTTCAAGTGTTGTTTTTCTTTAATAACTGCAAATCAGTGAAGTTATCATATGCAATGTTAAAATTCACTGTAATTTCTTCTTTGAATGACATGCTTCTTAATATTTCCTTTACAAAAGAAAATTCTACTCTGCCATAGAATACCAAGGTGGATTCCTATTAAAAAGAAAGATTATCAGACAGAGGCATACTTTATTCTATAATAGCATAACAAAGAAGTCATAATACCTTTTTAGGTTTTCTTTGTCCTATTACATTGAAGCTTTTGTGGTTAAAAAATCAAGTTTATCATTGCATTTGACATAACACTGATGTCCTTTAATTTCTTCATTCCTTTATTTATTAGTAATTTCTTTTGGTAAGATAAAAAGGTATCCAGACTTAGTTTATCTTTAGTTTTAAAATTTGTTTGCTTATGTTGGCATTTATCATATGCAGTCTTCAAACAATAAACAGTAGTAAAGACACGTTCTCTATTTTTTTTTTTTTAGGTGAATTTCACAATATCTCATTTAAGATATCTTAAGTGTTCTGAATTGTCTCCTTGCACACTTCTGCTTTCTTCCACTTTTTCTTTTCTGCTCCGAGTCCCACCATAGGTAGCTGAGCTATCCAAGGTCTTAGGCTCCAGTCTCTGACCTTCTGACTCCTCAGTTAGGTCCTTAATACACCCTGAACCCATCACTGGTGTGCACATGCACAGGCCCTCAAGGTGGCTGGGGTCTGCACTCAGTGCCTGGGCAAAGGCTGAACACCCTGTTAGAACCAAAGCTTCGCCTTCCTTAGCACTGAAATGTGAGGAGCAATGCTAAATTAAATCTTCTCCTGTCATGGAGCTCAGGCCAGAATGAGGGATAAGGCCACATATGAGACTTGTAAAGTGCTTCCATTTTCCACACAAGTTAACCATACATCTTTGAAACTGGTACACTACTAAAGAAATAAAGTCAATAATGCTTTCCTAGTTCCTTTTCTACTGCATTTTAACTTCTGAAGCAATAGCTATCATTGATTGTTCTTCTTGGAATACTGTATAAAAAGAATGTATGAAGCAGAGTATTCATTTGGGTCAGATACTAGTATTTATCATTAGAAAGTCAATAGAACTATCAGTATTTGCAAGAGATGTAGGGTGTTTCTGCTACAGTTTTCTGCTTTCTTGTACCTGAATACAATTCATCCTGGAAATGATTGTATAGGTTGCATATACACCAGTTCTTCCTGGTAATAGCTGAACTTTCATTTTTAAAGAAATTTTGAGTGTAAAAGTGGTTTTCCAAAAGAGAACAGTTAAGAGCAAAAGAGATTCTGGCAATAGGTTTCTGCATATTTTTTGAAAATATGAAACAGTTGCTGTGCCATAATTTATCACTACATCATTAATAAAAAATAAAACAATTGATATTGATATCATAATTAAAAATGTTGCAGGCACCAGAGGCCTTTTTGAACAATTTAATATTTGAAATGAGACCTGAAGAAGTAATCAAGATAGATAAGGTACCTATGAGGGATATTTTCTCTCATCCATATTAAACCTTGTTTATACAGAAATGGCAGTGACAGATATAGTTAAAAAAAGACTGAAAATTTTAGGAGATAAACAAGCAGAGGAACAAGAATGAGTAGATTGGAGAAATATCTGAGCCACAGACTTTATTTGTTTGTAAAAATCCTAAATTAGTTATACCATTAAAATTAATTATTCTGTGACTATTATAATGCTGACAAGTTAACTTTTGTCAGAAAATATAATTAGGAAGTCAAAATTACTTTCATTGTAAGAGAAAATATCTGCTTCTAGCAAGTGACTTAGAACTAGATTCTAAACCCTTGGGAAAAAAATAATCATGCTGAAGTTATATTCTTTACAGTAAGACTCTGGAACATGTTTCCCAGAGATGGTTTGGATGCCCTCTTCCTGGAAGTGCTTAAGGCCAGGATGGATTGGACTCTGAGCAACATGGTCTAGTGGAAAGTTTCCTGTCCACAGTAAGGTAGTGAGAATTACATGATTTTTAAGGTCTCTTTCAACTCAAAGCAGTCTATATGTTTTTATGATTCCTTGAGAAATTATTTTCAAAAAATGGATCTGTGGGGGTTTTTTTTTGCTTATTCTGTGGGGGTTTTTTTGCTTATTCCTAAGGATTTATATGATGGGTAGGGTTCAGAGCAGGAATGTTCAGTTTGTGTAATTTGGTGGGCTTCTAAAGGCATTTATCAAAATAGTGCCACATCTCATACCTGCATTATCTTGCCTTCTTTATACTTCCTCTTGCCCATTACAATATTCCCAAATTCCCTACTTTCTATTGTGTTATTTTTGACTTTGACAGGATAGTGACACTCAACACTGCTTAAGAGACCAAAAGTAATTTGATTTAGTAATGAGCAATATTTAAATTTCTGTTATATAGAAATTACTCTGTGTCCATATGCCTTTGTTTTTATGCCAGTCTCTCCTTCTAATTGATCCTTCTTTGAAAATTTAAATATGAATGGCAATTCATGAGCTTGATGGTAGCATGACCAAGGATGATAGGATGATAACCCTATAAATATATGATACCTTTTGATCTAAGAATAGATTCAGATCTTACCATTTAGGAACTTAACAATTATTATACGATTTAAAATGCAGATACCTGAAAGTGACTCATGTTCCCCTGCATGGTCAATATAGTAAAGAACAATGTGTGACTGTAAACAAAGAGGGGCTGTGAAAGAGGAGGACAAGAGAAACTGATTTTGTTAGAAATGGGTTTGTAGACAGCTATGTAGGGATTAAAACTGAAGCGTTGTAGAAAATATTGGTGTAAGATTTTGAAGGATAAAGAGGTGTTTTTTATTTTAAAGCAGAACTGATTTCACTTATGCATGTTTTCACAGTCAAATGCACAAACTCACAAGCACCAAAATGTGTGTGTCTGTGTAGCAGGCAGCCTGGTAAATTTTTTAACTGCTCTAGAATGCAAAAAAAACCCCATGAAAACTGGTAATAGAAAGATAGAATAAATAAGTCTGTTTTTGAAGAAAAAGAGGAGAGAAAGCTGATCATATTCAAAATACTAACCAGTTGATACTTCTGTAATTAAATTCATACATTATCAGCATTTCTCTTAAAAAGGAAAAAACCCAGAAAAACTATGAGGTTAACATAGTTATAATCCTCAAAGAATCCAGACCCAGCTTTATTGCAAGATAGATAATTTTTTTAAGCAAAATAAGAAATCTGCCCTCGTTACCCTGTTCAATGTTATGTGTATACAGCAGTAAAGAGTATCATTTAAGTAAAAATCTGTTCCAGGCAAATTGACAAAGTAATTTAGAAGCTGTCTGTAATTATCTCAGCCATGGTAAGCAGAAATTACACCACACAGTAGTTAGGGGATATGAACACTGTATTAGACCCTTAATAATCTATATTATAAGGAGTGTTATCGATTTCAATGAACATCTACAAAAAACTGAAAATATTAGATTATCTCTCTCAGAAGATTCGGCCAAAACTTCCAGACAGTCACCTGCTTTGGGAATCTTCTGAAATTGCCATATCAGGATTCTTGTAAATAGGTGGGGGAAAGAAACTGCCTTTGGTTTTTATAGTATTCAAAATGCAGATACCTAGAGCTATCAGCTCACAACGCTGGTGAAAAGGATTCCTTACAGGTCCACTCTTTCCTCATCATGGGTGTTTTCCTGTTCTTTGCCTCAGATGATACTCAGTTCTTAGAGTTAATTTTTATTTGAGTGTGGGGGAGTCCTCTAGCTCTTGGATCCATAACAACATGTTCTTGACATGGGCTGGGCATGATCAGACTCCTGCTTGCAACTGTAAGATACAACACGTGGTAGTGTTCAAGATTTATTTCATTGAAACAATGAGAAAAATGCATTGTTTTAAACAGGTAGATAGCAAGTTGCAGCTGTGGAGCTCATCCTTTCCTATACTTGGCAGACGTGATTCATGTCAAATGTTTGATAGACTCTGTACTACAACAGCATGCAAACAGCTGTTGTGTGAGCAGTAGGATTTTCTCTCACTGTGTGCTGCTTGCAGACTTTACCAAGGGCTCCTGCTGCAAAGATGGACATGCTTTATAATGTATAAGGCTGCATGGTAGCAACTGCTCTGGGCCACTTAAGGAAAATCCTTATTTAACAGGAAACAGGCCTTCAGTAAAAAGACCCTCAGAGATATACTTTATGTCTAATACTCAGTGCAGAAGTGGGATTTCATCTCATATTACTCAATATAATTCTTCTATAGGCAAATGTTTAAGCTGTACTTTACTATATGATAGCATGCATGAAATAGAGACTTTTTAATATGCTCATGCTTATCTTGTGTTCTTGATTGTATTTTACAGAAACACAATTATCAGAAAGTATATAGAAAATTGCTTTACTATTCATCTCTTTAAGTGATCAACTGTCCTTTTGCTTTTTACATTTGTAAACATCAGTCTCTGCATATAAGAATACTTGGTAAGTTTTAGCTTTTCTCCAATTAATGAAAAAAACATTCCCCTCAGCAGAATGCGTTCTGTGTTATCTGTTTTCTCCTTTCTTTCTCCCTTCACCTTTTTTCTATCAGTCCTTTCTTTTTAATTAAGTAAATAATATAAAATAAAACTTGTCTTTCACTGCTTCTGCTCAGTAATTTATAGTAGAGGGAAAGATAAAATTTGTAACAGTCACAATGTCTTAGAAAATTAGATTCCAGTAGGCTAATCTTACCTTATTCTATAACCAGCCATCTGAAAGATGCTTCTGCTTGTAATTGTCATGAAGGCAGTGAATGCTTTCTCTGTTGAGTAGAAAAGGTATCTGCTAAGATCTTTAGAGTATATGACTAAGTGCCTGAAGTTATATGATGTGCTCATCCTTCATCTGGATCACATACCAACCAGTATTCAAAAGTTAAAACACCCTTTGCATAGTCCCCAGATAAGGCTTTCTGGAACAATTTCCTTTGAGGCATTCAGAGGAAAGTGGCAGAAACCAGCACCCTCAGGGCTATGTTTGGAGAAGACACCTGCATCCTGTTTGACTCTCCCCACCTTAATCCAATCTGTTTGAGCAATCTCAATCTCTCCTCCATAGCATTAAGACACAAACTTGGACATTCAGCACTTACATTTTGTGCAAATTTCATGAGGTTCAACAAAGCCAAGTGCAAGTTTCTGCATCTAGGTCAGGGCAATTACCAATTTCTGTACAATCTGGGGGATGAATTGGTTGAGAACAGCCCTGCAGAAAAGGATTCAAGGTAAAAATGGATGAAAAATGGATGTGAGCCAGCACTGTGCTCTTTCAGCCCTTCAGAAGAAGTGTGGCTTGCAGGTCGAGGGAGTTTATTCTCTTCTGCTCATGTGAATCCCATCTGGAATACTGCATCCTGCTCTGGTCTTCACAGTACAAGAAAGATATAGACTGGGTAAAGGGAATACAGATGAGTTCTATGAAAACAGTCAGAGGGATGGAGCACCATTATTATGGAGAAAAGCTGAGAGAGTTGGGGTTGTTTGGTCTGCAGAAGAAAAGGTTCTGGGTGCATTTTATTGTGGCCTTCCAATATGTAAAGATGACTTATAAGGAAGATGGAGAAAGGTTATCAACCAAAGCTTGTAGTTATAGGACAAGGGGAAATGATTTTAAACTGAAAGAGGGTAGATTTAAAGAGGACATAAGGAAGACATTTTTTATAATGAAGATGATGGGGTACTGGAGCTGGTTTTGCAAAGAGCTGGTTGGATGAGACTTTGAGCAACTTCATCCAATGGAATGTATCCACTCCCACAGAGGTGAGGCTGGGGTAGATGATTTTTAAAGGCCCCTTCCAACCCAAACCATTCCATGGTTTTCCTATAATGTGATCACACTGAGGTCAGATGAGGCATCCAAGCAAATGCTAAATAGGGAGGATATGACCAGGCTGAGAGCTCTTTTGCTGAGAAGCCAGAGAACAGTTTATCAGTAAAATGTGGGAGGAAAGTCTTCTTTTCCTCCTTCCTCCAAAGATTTGTATTCAAATATAATTTAAGTTGAGCTTAAGGGAATCAATTTCCACAGAAAAGTTTGGTACTACTGTGCACAAATTAGACAAACTTATGCAGTAACAACCTGCAAGCTTTCTGCAAGGAAGCTTTCAGAGAGAAATCTCTGCTTAAGGTATAGGCATACCCTACATTGCAGAACCTTCTTGGGCTAGCTCTGGCTTCCTAGCATTCACCTATACTTAGTATCTAAATTGACTAAGAATGAGCCTTTCAGCAATTGTATCTATGTGTTTTATAAGTAGCACTTTTTCTTTCACTGAAACAATTTTGTGAAATATAGATTTTTTTTACCAAATATTTTAATGTGTTTAAGAGGTAATAGATTTTTTCTAATAACCATAAAAATATAAATTAAAAAATTATTTCAGCTTTCTCTAAGAAGTTTTTTTGCCTTAGTAGAAAATTCCTTCACAGGAATTATTGAAATGTAGAGGAATAAAGGGAACTTATGACTAATGGAATGACACTTGGTATATGTAAAACAGAATAGAGAATAGGACCACACTATTGACTTATAATACAATAGTTGGTAGACTATTTAGATCCATTTCTTAGAAAAATGCCTCTCTTCTGATAATTATAGAACCTTTTTGTAGCTACAACATATTGAAATGATAGCAGAATATAATTGTTTTAGAATTGAAAACTTATCCCATATATAGAATTTTTTATGGATATCAGAATCAGCTAATAATATTTCTTATTTGGACAAGGAGATTGTCAGAATGAAAAGTTTACCGGAGAGAGAGACTGCTTCCAAGGTTTGACTGTAGCTGGGATTTTTTATTTTGAGGCACAACTTAATTATCATACTATGGAAAATATTGCTATAGATGGTGTGTAAATACATGATCCCTTTGATGCGAAAAAAATAGAAAAATATAGATTTATTTACACAAATAAGTCATTACAGTAATAATAAGGGGTGAACAAGACTCTACATAATCTTAAAAAAATTAAATAATGATCAGAATAAGACAATACCTTTTTTTCCTTCACTCTAGTTTTTCTACTGGTTAAAAACAGATTGCCCTGGAGTTTTATCGTGTCTGGATAATTTTTTCAACTTGACACATACCACCTACTTATTTTCACATAGACTAACAGTGTCCAGTGAGGTTTAACACCATTGCTATCATGATTTATTTCCTGCCAGTCTTGTTCTGTATAAATGGCTCTGTTTAAAAACAACAGCAACAAAGCCAGGAAAACACATGCTAAGCTTTATGTTTCAGAAATTACGTATATGAACATTTTCATTGATTTCTTGGATTTAGGACTCTGCAGTTATTACAGCACTTATTACAGGAGTCTATCACCATAGAGTATTTGGAAAAAATAGGAAAGAACAATTAATGGGAAAAGGAGATACTGATAAACCTGACCTGAAAGGGTGGAAAATGTGAAAGCACCAAATGTGAAATATTTTTGTGTTATCAGCATCTCTATTTAACTAAAGCTAGACTGATATAAATCAAGGCTTAGGAAAGAAAAAAAAAAAAAGAAGAGAAACTACAGGAAGAATGAATAGTCTCTTTTGACCTGCAAATAGTAGAGGAGTACAATTCACTTTGTGTGTTTGTGTATTGAAGTTTTAAACAGGGTAAAAAAATGATCTTACAATTTTTATGGTCTCGGGTGGGTTTTTTATTCTACTTTTCTATTGTAATTTTTTGTCTTTATGTGTAGAACAGATTTATAAACCAAAGAAATTATTTATTTTTTGTATGTATACATAAAATCTCACTGCAAAATATGAATCCAGTCATTTCCCAAAATAATAAGTCAGTAAAATTTTGTCATTACTATTTTACAAAACTGGATAGGTGGCACTTAAGCAACACATAGAGCTTGTATTATGAATTCCTCAAGTTTTCTAACAACTAAATACAATATTTTATCTTCACTTTCAGGGACAGATGATAGTTCATCTTAGCTTGAACACTGCATATGCTTTATCTTTGATATACAGTGGCTGAGTTTATCTTGTTGTTTTCCACTCTGGGTATCTGCTACTGCATGAGTGGTCACTTCTGATTGACTCATGTGTTCCTTCCAAAGAGATTTTCTTGCTGACAGCATTTTCTCCTTGCCTAATGTTCCACTCTGTTGCCTATTAAATGATATATTTTTGTTCAATATATCCTTGCTTAGTTATCCCTTCCTTTTTTTTCCCAATAATTTGTACCTGATTTTAATTTTGGATTAGAAATTTATGCATGTTCTCACATTAAAAAAATATGTTTTCTTATATTAACTTGATAAGTATCTAAAGAATCCTTTATTTATCCAGGAATTGAATGTGAATTCTAAATATCTCTGCTTACACCAGCAGAAATTTTCTCTAATGTCGTTTCCTTTAAGAGCAAAAATACATGAAATAGCTTCTAAACGGATTAAAATATGTTTAACTATTTTTCCTAAAAAGATTGATGAATAATTTAAGGATGCCTGGGGGAAGGTCCAATTTGTTTTTGGTAATTTGCTCGTGTTTTCCTGACTTTTTGAATCACAAAGTGAATTATTGAATTAAATATGAGGCTCTTCAATGTTAGAGGGTTTTTATGTTTATACTATCCACTAGTGAGATGTGAAATTTTGCTGATATCCTTAAATGGCTTCCTTGCCTGATATCCTAAAACATGGCTTTATCATCCAAGTTCAGCAAACATTCTACAAGTCTCTACACTGTAGATACTTTGATACTTGATAGCATAAAACAAACAAGAATACTTTCTATGTGCACATCAGCTTGCTTGGGAGGGCTTAGAAAAGCCTCCCTAGAGAGCCCAAAGCTGGTTAAAACTGCAGAAAGGGGTCTTGTTGCTTGCCTCTTTACTTCAGCATCCTGCATTCTGGTCACAGCAGGTGAAAGCAAGTATAGTATCTGTGCACAACCATCACTTATACTAGCAGTCTAAAATGAAAAGAAATCTGGATCTAGTAAAGGTAGTTTGAACAGCTAATGGTGTTGCAGCATAAAATTTTGCTGATACAAAATTCATTATTCACATTTCATTTTGATATTTCTGGAATTATATCTTTATTAAACATCCATTATCTAGTATAATTTTTAGAATACTGAATTGCAAAAGATATAGAGTGCTTTCTCTCTTGAACTTATGAAAGTTTTCCAATATCTGTTTAAGGATTGCCTATGCCCCTACATAGTGTAAATACTACCACACAGTCTTTCATTTGGTGCTTTGATAATACACTCTTAAAAGTGGATTGATTCTTATAAACTTATCTATCACTACAAGGAAGAAATATCTTTAAATAAAGGATAACATTTTCCCCACACTGTAGTTGCTTTTCCTTGATGAACTGACCAGTGTGCTTATTCAAACTAAGAAAAGTTCAAAGGAGGAGAATATTAGATTTAGCTAGGAATTAAAATTACATTACAAATGGGGAAGTCTTTGCTTAATCTAACTTATAAAAAAAAATAATTAAGAAAAAAAAGTATTAAATATGTTGATTTTAAAGAATAAAAAATAATGTTTTAAAAAATATTTCCTGAAAACATCTCTCCTGTAATTTATTATTTACTGTTACCCTCCAGCAATATTCTGGTCAATTTTTTGCCTCCATGCTTTGTAAATAGAAATTAAGTCAAAATAAATCTCTGCTGGGCATTGGCTTTCTTACTTTTCTTCTTATATTTCAATCTGATTTTCTAAAAATTCTAGATTTTAAAGAAAAAAAAATTTAAATATTTTAATCTCAGATGTCTTCTTTTTTTTTTTCAGTATGGCTGATTTACTGGATTCTAAAATTAAGAGAACACAAGGATGACTCTATTACACATTTGTGCTCACACACACATAGAGCATTTATTCAAAAAGGCATGTCTGCTCAGTCAGCACCAAGCCTCATAAGAACACTACCATTTCAACTGAAATACTTTTTCTAAACAATATTTCCCAAAGGATTCACTTAGTCTGAGATTTTTACTTAAATTATGATGTTAATATTTATTTGTAATGTTTACAAGTCACACTCAAGGTCTTTCTATAGAATTGGATTTTTTTTTTTAATAGGAGTATATGTGTGCACCAGATTTATGACAGTGATATGTTCTCTTGTTTTCTAATTATTTTTGTGTATGTATATGTCTGTGTGTCTATCTTAGTTATTGTTTTATAAGTTTTTGTAAGTTATAGAAGCCTAAAAATTACTTTTATTTCTGTCCCATTTATTAAAACCTTTTTATTTCTTGTTATTGAAATCAGATATGGAGATGTTACCTGATTTCCTTCTCTCTTTCAAGTTTCATTGATAAAAGAAGCAATATTAAAAAAAACAAACTCAAATCTTTCTAAATTCAACATAGCAATATGGAGCTGTAATAAATGTTGGCTCTTGATACAATATGCAACAAATATTGTTGCATATAAAATATGTATATTTTAATGAAATAAAAGCCCTAAAAGTCACAAAATTCTCACTGTCAGCAGTATGACAGTTCAGCACCACAATTAAAGTTTCAAATGCTGTTTTCCAGCACCAAGATTCTATGACTGGCTGAGGGCTCTGCAGTTACAAAAGCAATAAGTAGCTAATCAGTCTCTTGTGTGGAGGTAGGTGGAAATTTGCTACTGATGGTTTTTGTGCATTTTGGGTTTAAATTGACTCCAGAAAGATGTCTGTTGGTGGTAGCATGTACTCAGTACATCTTATTTTAATAAATCGCTAGTTGGTTTCTCACTGGAATGTTAAGTAGGTCTGGGAAGCACATACGAAGATGCTGTACAACAGAACATACGTATCACTTCTTCAAGCATGTCAGCCTGGTGAATGAGAGCCTCAAGTGTTCACTTTCTCAGTTCCCATTGAAAAGCAGCACCTTTTTTCCTTTCTAACTGTCATATGACTAATAGAGAAAAATAAGGATTTCAGAAATGCTTATTTCAGAAAACTGAATGTTTGAGTTTCAGAGTGTGTCTAGGAGAAACAAAAGAGATTTTTTTTTTTGGCAAGTTAATTCTTTGTGTATTCTCTTGTGACTCATATCTGTGACCTCTGAAGTGGATAAAAAAAATAAAAATATTATTTTCCTTCCATTTATTTTGAATTTTTCAACTTATCTGCCAATTTGGATGCTGGCTAGTGTATGGGATACTTACTGATGACCAAATATGCCCATTTTTTATTAAATTTTTCCACAAGTCTTGGCTAACCTTCTGTTAGTCTGTGTGGAATCCACACAGTATTTCTCACTGGTTTTGAGCCAGAACACCCTGAGAAACATGGAATTCCTTCAGAAAAGGCAGCACATGATTTTAGGTTTGATTTAAACATCAAGACCTCTTTTAAGTATCTTTCATGTGCACAGTAGAAATTTATCCAGGGTTTTCTCTCTAATTGTTAGCTCCCTCTGTTGCTAAGGAATTACCTAAAATTCTGCAGCATGGCACCTAAACCGGGTGACTGCTCTATTACTCTCATATACAATGCCATTTTAGTTTTACTAATTGAAAAAGTAATAGACAATGCAGAAGATGAATGGATTCATGGCAGATATCCTCAGAAAACAAATAGTGAATTGGCATTATATCATACAACAATGAGATTAGTGCTTTGCCTATTTAATCTGCTGTGAGTAGGAAAAATATCTACAAACAGCAAAAGGGCTTCTGTATCAAGGGCATCACAAAATAATTGGCAAAGTATTGAGGAACATTTTTCTGTCTTTGGTCTTTGAACTACAATACCCAAAAGACCTAGGCATATATATTATGGAAATCCAAGATTTTAGTGACTCCTTTTGAGTGCTCATCTCTTAATTTTCCAGTGTTTCTTTGATGTCTCCCTAAAGAAAGGAATGGTTAACGGCATCACTCTTTCAGAAGGGACAAAATTATTCTGTATTATTGGATTTTGTACATGGTCAGAAGAAAATACCCAGTTCAGGTCTTGATCTGCATATGAAACTTTCCATTTCTTTTTGTGATCAGAGCTTCTTGACTTCTTCATATAACTCATATCTCACTTAATTTAAGAAGTGCTTACTTTTCTTGAAGCACCTGATATATTAACTATATAACAATATAGTATATTCCTTTAAAAAATGGAATCTCTGCATAATGAAGCTAATGAAAAAAAATTCCCTATGAGAAGTGCAATTAGTACAGTGGTTGCTTTGGTATTTTAACTGTTCTTTAATGATAATGGCATCAAATAAATTGTAAATCTTTCTATTAATTGTAGCATTATGATCTACCAAGCCCATTAGTTTATGTTTCCACTTAAGTCTGGAAAGAAACATGGTTTTAGGGTCATAATCCCTCTCTGAGTCCTCTAACCTTGTGACCAACATCTGTGATCTCTTAAATTGAATGTATTACTCATTTATTACCAGTTCTTTTTAAATTTCCTCTCCAGCTAACTCTGCAAATAAAAGGCTTCTAGCTGTTTTAATTTTCTCTTCTGACAGCAAAAGACATATCTGCATGATTAAAATGCCAGATATCTTTATAACTGTTATCAATTACATTAATTAATTGAAAATAGGAGTAGAATTTACATGGGTAAAAATTATTACTCTAAATCTTAGTTAATTCACAGTTGTCTGCAAGATGCCATTTCTCCCACACCCCTCTTATTTTTTACCCTTATGTGTATTCATTGTTAATAAATACTTCCCTAACAAGTGTGATGTATAGTTGCTGTTTGTTGCAATATGAAGTATGTTCCTATTGTGGTTCTATTTCTCAAGTTGAGAGGAAAAGGAAATTTCTTTCATAATACAGAAAGGCCTTATTAAGAGCCTAAATTATATAACAGCAAGCAGTCTGTATGACAATTATATATTTTTTTAATTAACTGAGACTATAGGCTGTGGGTTTATAGCATTATATATTTTTTTAAGTGAGAACTTTCCCTAAAATTAGTTTCTCCTCTATTCATAGTTTCTGAGTGGAAGTTCAGGTATTATATTAAATGTGCTACTCTCAAAGTGAGCTCTTTTTGTGCAAGGTGTAGTAGCAACATGTAATGGTTTCACAGCTTGGCAGGTTGACATGAATTGGAGTGGAAAAGCAAGTCTCAGTGATAAGACAAAATGTTTCAGACTTAGTATTTGGCTGAGGTTTTAAAGGTATCTTTTAAAGGTATCTTTTTATCTTTATCTTTCTGCTTTGGGCAGGCAGTTGCATTTATCTTGGTGAAGCTGCTTCACCCCACAGAATAGTCCTGTGAACACATTAATGTTAGGCAAATTTCATGTGCCTTGCTGGAAAACATTTTTATTTGGTATGGATTCAAAAAACATCCCTGTAGGAACAGAGACTTTGCCTAGGATGGGGCCTAAGGATATTTTACATCAGTTCTCAGAATGCAGGTTTCTATCTATTTAAATGTTTTTTATAACCACAACCTTCCTCTAGCTCTAGAACTCAGTTGCTCTGGTACCTTTGGCCTCTTTTCACAGACCTCAGCCAAATGAACTTTTGGTCTGCAGCCGGGAGATCTCCAAGAGCCCTTGAGACCTTCCTGTGTTTGTCATTTTCTCCATATATGGAAGGATAAGCACACTCTTGCAGGGATTTTTGAACTCTACTATAAAATAAGTCTTCACATTTGTTGAATTCTGTACCATAAGAGCTTGAAAATATCTGTATAAATCATGGTGGTGATATAATTTTGTAGAAATTGAACCAAGATTTTTGTTTTATTTATTAATTTGTTCATTGCAATTTTTTTCTGATGCAATTTTGTGTTTGGTTTACGATGTTTGGGGTTTTTTTATTTAATGGATAGCAATGACACATGCATATATGCATGTACTGATAGATATGTAACTATTTTAAGTATACTGTAATAGGCAGTTTGAGGAACACAGCAATTTTTTAAATTTCTCAATTAAAATCCAGGTCTTTATAGAAATCCTCAAATAAATATCGCCATACTTCTTTTATTTTCTAGCCTCACATTGTAGGAAAGTCTTGTAGGAAAACTCCAAAGTGCTTCAGAGAAAGGGCCCTGAAGGAAAAAAAAAAAAACAAAAACAAAAACAAAAACTAAACAAACCTACTAGTCTATTTCTCCAAAGCATTATATAGCTAGAAGTGGAGTTCTTCTCATCTTTAATACCTCTACAATTTACAGAATGGCTGTTTTGTTGCAGATCAAAGCCACAAATTGGCAAGGATCAGAAGGAAAACCTAGGAGTCTAGCAAAGCTTCTTTCTTTTTGTTCCTGTACTGCTGCTGCAATAGTTTCCAATAAACATCTCCTCCTTTTTTCTTGCAGAGGAGAATGCATGATGCTGCTGTACTTTCCCTGTTTACCTGTACTTAGGACAGAAATCAGAGCCTTTCTGACAGTACTGAAGAAGAGAAATGCTATGAACAGCTTACCACTGAGACAGTTTTCATTTTTAAAGAATGTTGTTACTTTTAAAGGAAATTTTGAGGTAGATAGTAATTTCTTAAATTTTAAATATATTGAATGTCTCTTATGACTAGAATTCAAGAAGAAAAAGGTTCGCAAAATTGTTTCATTTTGTAAAAAACAAACCAGGAATTGGCAGGCTATTTAGTGGTAGGCATTTATATAATATTTTATGATGACTGTATTTACCTTAAAGAGATAATCTGTCATTTGGAACACATGGTCTGTTTAGCAGATTTGGAATGCTAAGGCAATATTTTTTATAGTTCTGTATATATATGTCAAAGAAACAAAATAACTATCAGAGAGTTTTAAATGGGGATAAAATCAGGATCTCCTGCTGTTTATATTGGCTTATTTTTTTGAGTAGATTACAGTGCCCATTCAGTCAAGCAGGACTGCATTATACTTTGATTTCAGGAAAGTGTTCCAAATAATGATAATTAGTTTTTTGTTTATTTTCTTCTTTTATTTCCTTAAATACAGTTAAGTAAAAGTATACGTTACCTTCCCAACTATTAACTGGTATTTAAAAAAATAATTTAGACTTTCTTTTTTATAAATAATTGTAAAATATTTAAATTGAAAAGTAACAAAATAATACAAATAGTAGTTGCAAAACAATCTGTGGCCATCAAACAACATTCTTGGCATTTTTTGAAAATAAGTCAGTCAAGAAATGAGTTCCACTGTCTGGGTCACCATTTTGGTAACAGGGCATCCTTTTCTATTTTTAAACAACGAAAGCATAGCTTTGTTCATGTGTGTACAATTCCAGAATGTGAGTGATCTTCCAAATACAATTTTGCTGAAATTAATTTTCTATCAAAGTTTATGTCCTGGATTTTTAAATAAAAAAGATGAAGAAGATGAAAAAAGATGATGAAGAAGATGAAAAATTATGATGAAGGTCTTTGGGGGAAAGTCTTCTCTTGTGTGCAAAGAAATGTTTCTATCTTCTGTGAAAGTATATAAACAATCTGCATTACTGAAAATCAGCCTATTTTTAATTAAATTTAACTCTGAAAGTCTGATTTTAGCTACATTCTAAAATCCCTGCATATGCAGTTGGTGGATTTTTATTTTGTTTTGGTTTTACTGCAAAAATGTTTTTGAGACGCTTGTAATAAATAGCAAAGAGTAGCAAAATTCTGTGCCTTTTTTTTTACAATTGGTACTTTTAATTGACTTCAGTTAAGCAACCTTGATATGACTTAGAGCCACACATTCAAATGGTTTCTGGTAATATTTCCAGAAAAAGAGTAAACTCTAAAAGCATCAGCATTCTGCTTCAGGTTTTTTCTTCTTGCTAAGATTAGGGACATCAAATATACTTTAACAAAGGAGTTTGGTTTGATATCTGTGTTGTCACAGGCAATATCTCGGCCAACTGAACCCATTATCAAAGTTCTGAATGGGACCAAAGATCAGTATTTGAAATTAATAAGTTCAGAGCTATTATAAACTGGAAGGATAAGTTAATTCAATGCCAATTAAGGGTGATTATTCAATGATTAATCTGTAATGAAGAAAGCATTATTCTTAACCTTGTGTTTGACTCATTTCATAGCAGTGCAGCTAATTGTGACTTTGTAAAGATGAGAATCTTTGGCAAGAATTATCAGTCTGTTTCTTGGAAGACTGTAAATATAATTTTATCTTTATTGAAGTTAATTTCAAAAATCATGGTAAAACTTACTAGGATGAATGTTTCATATGCAGCACTTAAAGGATTCAGAGACATTAAAGTTGTTACAGGAAATGGATGACATACATCCTGGAAAATGCATTTGAGTCAAAAATCTTTTGAACTTCTACAACCAAATGAGCAGCTGCTTACAGATACATCTTGACACATAACTTAAAAGTCCTGACATAAGCTTTGTTCATCACTGAGATAACAGTGAAAGAACAATGAAATAAAAATTAGCTATTTTCCTTTCTTAGGATAAGGAATAGTAGTCTGATGGGAGAAATGGCTGTCACTGCTGCTAGTAGAAGGAACTCTCAGGGTGAAATGCATTTATGCTCCCTGTTCCATCTCTAGAAAAGGAACCAAGGAATTCAAAGAATTCAAGGAAGCTCACCAGTGCTACTAATCATCATTTGCACGGTAAATAGCTTTGACTTTAAGTGTTGCCAGAATGCCCATCATGTGCACTAATCACATGGCTGCTATAGCTGAGAAGACAGAAAAAAAAGTACAATTTCAGATATGGCAGCTTAGTAAATATTTTACATATTTGTCTCTCTTGTACCTGGTACCCTTTTTCATTTGGAAACAACTTCACCATATAGCATATAGAAGGGTGTATTGATTATGCTCTGATATATTTTTAATATTAGTATAATTCTTGACAGATTACTTATGAGTTTTTATGCCCCATGTAATTTTCAGGATGCCTTTTATATCTTCCTGCTAATCTATCTTTGTGTCTTTAGTTCTTAAGTTTTACCTACTGAAAAATTAGCTTGGAATTTTCCAAGATTTTTTTTTCTTCCTTTGTGAAATGTTTTGTAAAATAATATTCTTATAGGTGATTAAAAAAAAAAAGTTTTCTACTGTGCAGTGCCCTGTCAATACAACAGCTTTGTAGCTCTTAGATCAAGGATCTCTATATACTGTCCTACCAAGTCTTACACTTTTTTTTTTCCTAAGATACAAAAATAGTCAGTGCAGTTCCACCAAGGTTATTCTAGTGCTTGCTGAGAATATAATGGTTCTCTGGACTGCTTCAGTCAATATACCTGACTGTCTGAATACTTTCAAATCATAGCATCAGTCTGTTTATTTGTTCTGATTATAGTGGAGAAAAAGTCCTTCACTTCTAATGAATTTATTTATTAAAAGAATTCAATACTTTAATGTCCTTCATGAAAGTTATTTTTTTTTCTTTCCTCCTGAAGCTTTAAATCACTGTTTTTCTTTTCCTTCATAACTGCCAACAACCATCAGTTAATCACAAACAGACCAGCAATGATGAATTAAGCATGAAGCTTCTTTCTTTGCCTCTGGCTATCCCTCAAGTATCAACCTTTTGAGGACTTGCAGCTTCACATCCTCATGTTTCTTGAATTGAATCTTGGAACTGTATGCTTTCAGTCAGTTTACATAACTCATGTATTTCAATTTGGGACCCTCAGCATGGCAACAAAACTTATTTTTAAACTGGCATAGCTTAATAAAATTATTTTCTGAAAAGATTATTTTAGGGGCATGAAGAGATGTTCATCAGAGAGCTCACCAATATTTTACATTGAGCTGAAAACCATACTTTTTTAACAGCATCCCTGGTGCATTAAAGTTTGTCTATAAGAAAGGAAATTAATTTGATTAGTAACAGCCTCATTTAGGTGTTGACTAACAATGACAAAGTCCGTTTTGGTTCTTGATATATAAAAACTTGAATTTAAGGCACCACTTGCACATATTTTTTCCTGTTGTTATTTTTCTGAAGTGAGTGTAAATATGACCGTGTAGTTCTAATTAAAATGTTATTGCTTCTTGAATATTTATTTCAAAAGTACTTAAGTGGTTTACATTAGGTGTGCTCTTTGCCTTGACAAGTTTTTTCTTCTGTAGTTAGGTTTAGGGACTTTATAATTACTTTGATCTTTGGCTAATATGAATATAAACTAAAAATAAAATAAAATAATATTCATCAAAATTGTTGCATTTTGTATTTTTCTTTTTAATTGGCCTTATTTTAGTTCCAGCACTTCTTTTCCCTCACATTTATTTTGGAACAGAAGAATAATGGAGAGAAAAAAGCTATGAAGCACCATTTATTTTTTCCCATATTTCTAGGGTTGTCTCTGGACTGAATACATCAAGGATACTGATGGTAAATATGTAATATATGGCATTCACCTGCTTTATTTTTTTTAATAATTTATGTGAATTTTCTATATTCACCAAAATTGAAACACAGTACCTTGGAATTTTGTCCTAGTTAGGTAAAAAAGAAAAGTATAAAGTGAGTATACAGTTTTCAAATATTGAATAACTTTGCAAGATGTGGGAAAAGTTGATTTTATATTATTATGCATGGAGTCTAACTGCCTAAGAGGGGACAGGAATGCATAATCAACACTTATGAACTGTGTAACAGTGAGTAGACATGACTTTCATCTTAACTCTACGTACTTGCCTTATTCTTAACCTGTCATTAAGAAATCAAATGAAGAAGTTACTAAATTTGCTTACAGGAAAGGTAAGCAAAAAAAGAAAACTTCACATCAAAGAACTAATTTTTCAATAGTTATTTTCAATAGTCGTTTTCAACAGTACTATGTGGTGACAAAATAAGATGTTTCTTTTCTGCCAAGATTTGTTAATCATAGACCACTGTGATCACACTAACGAGACACTCCTCTCAGCTGGAATGAAATTATCCTTTTGCATTAAAAAAGAGTTACTCTGATTCACATTAAAAATCATTGATATGGTTATTTGGAGTATTGAATCCACATTAAATTGCCTCAGGACCATAGTATGTTATAGTGAGGGTACAAACATTACATAGCCTACTTTCTACAAGGTTTATGTAAAAAAGACTTATGTTTTTTTAATTTGGTATTTCTGTCATGGGTAAACAAAAAGACAAAGGAAGTCATGCAGAGTTGCAGCTTTTGTGGTGGTGGTTTCTATGTGTACATTAGGTATCAGGTGATTAAAAAAGAAACAAACAAAAAAAAAAAAAAAACAAAAAAAAAAACCAACCAAAAACAAAAACCAATATCAAACCACTAGACAAAGTGAAGAAAAAAACCCAATATCAAAATCTTACCCTGTGTATTTCAGTCAAGTAATTGTTATAGACACATATATACAGTGGATCAATAGGAGTTACTTTATCATTAATCAACCCTTTGGATAGATTTTCTTCAGTTACTTCTATTAATTTTTTTTTTCATTTTTGATCTCCCAAGCAAATGAGTAGCAACTCAAGAGCAAAATCCAGCCTGATGCAAGGACCTAGAGATTTGTGTACAGTGAAACAGGATTCTATTATGTATTTTTAATTTGATTGTATCCTTAGACAGTGACCTTTTAAGAAGTGTGAATTAAGTTTTCAGAAAGCTTTTGTGGCTTAGAAATATTTTTGAAAAGCTTCCAAAGTTCTGAAGCCTATGAGCAAAAGCTGAGTCATTGCATGAGTTGTTGATTTAACATTATAATTACATTCTATGTTTTGAAAATAAAAATTCTCTGTAAGTGGGAAAGTTGGCTGGAGATATTTTGAGTTACTGTTGATTCTTGCCATTATGCTTGTTAACTGACATAATTTTACAAACTGTCCCTCTGAAAATGTTGAAGAGTTATAAATTTATGCCACCTTTATATTATAAAATATTAGATGAGAAGTAGATATTATTTTTCTTCTCTTATTATAATTTTAACACCTCTGAGACTTGATTTCCAGTTCTTTCCCTTGTTATGATAATATATTTTAATTCTTCTTCATTGCCTGTGAGGAGGAAAACCACATATACAATGCATAATAAATGCGGTATTTATTAATAGAAGACAAACTAATCCAAACTGCACTTCAGTGATGCACCATTCATTCTTTTACAAGATTTAAAAACATCTTAAATAACATAAGTACAATTTCAAAAAAAAAAAAACCAACAAAAAAAACCAAAACAAACCCAAAACAGTCTAAATATTAATTTAATACTGCACTTGTGCACCAGTCTTACATCATCTAGGATCATAAAATTGCTGAAAGATCATAACATCAAGAACAAATTCTGATGTGCATGATCTTTTATTCTACTTTCATGAAATAACTGGAAAATATAGAAAAATGTGGAAATAAAAATAAAAATTATTTACAATTTTAAGATAAAACTCAGCAGACCAAAAAACCCATAAAACCATTTTCTCTGACAGTTGTCAAGAATCTTATATGAAATATATTTTTATGATTACGGGATCTTTTATTTAGGAGTTCTAAGTGACTTGCCCAGTCTTGATAGGAGTTTTGCCATTTATTTCAGTGAAAGGTGAATTCAACTCTAGATCTGTTTTGGACCTTGGTTTTAGAGCCTTTCAAGCCTATTGGTGAAGGACAGATCAGATTTATCAAATCATATTCTTTTGGTACTCCAGTGAAAAAAAAAAATTACTATTTCTAGTTTGTTTACATACATGTTGTTTCAATATGATTAATTTATTTCCTTAAATACTCAACTGAAGTACACTGTAAGAATTCTGAGAGTATATTTGCCTCTGATTTTTTTCAAAATTATCTTAATACACACTTACATGTAAGAAACCTCAAAATATAAATCCAAATAAAATATTTCAATGCAATGTTAGGTGTAAAAAGTAAACAAATTAATTTTCTTGCAGTGGAAAATTAGAAATATTTGAATTTGCAATTTCATTTCCTGTCCTGCCTTGCTTTCGTCCCTCCTAAAGTAAATATTTTTTTCTTTTCTCTTCTCTGTCTGACACTACTAAACACACATGCACATTTAAATGTGAATTAACAAAAACCATAGCATTAATATGAATACTTATTTTGATTTTTTTCCAAAATACTACCTTTGGCAAGAGTATATTCTTTGGCTTCTAATGTGAAGAAAAGACATTAAAGTAGAGGTTGCTAGGCAAAGTTAAAACACCAAGCTTATCAATCAGAAAGAAATTCCCAATAATTTCCAAGGAAATAAGAATTTCATCCAGTTCCACACAATTCTTGTGAGTTTTTCTCTGTCTTTTATGTTTTGATAAATGCAATTTATTTGCCTGTCTGGATTATATTTAGAATATCTGTATAAAAATTGTACCTAGATAATATTTTTAACTTTAAATGTGGTGAAAATTATATATGACTTTGTTTTCTTGATTCATACTGTCTGTTTCACAAATTCTGAGTGCAGCAGTGATTTATAATAAACACTGTGAAGTGGCATGAGCAGATATCATTTGTATGCATTGTCAGTCAAGTGGCAAAGAACCTTGGATTTCTGCAGTGAGCAGCTTTATGTGCTTCCTCCTCTCTGAATTTATTTTCATAGGTTCTCTTGAGAGTAATCATTTCATAAAGTAACTTTCCCACCCTTGAATCCTAGTAGGGGGCAAAATTGCTGCTAATTATTATAATTGCATGTTTCAATCCATTCTGGAGCACCAGGAATTAATCTTAGATGAAATGTGATCCGCAGACAGGTCCCCTAGCTTGTTAATTTGCTGTTAAACTAAATCAGTATTTTGTTTTACTCTTGATGCTTGAATAGATTCATTCCATTCTTGGCCTCAATTAGAGTTTGTTTGGACTGTGTCCTACTAACCTGTCAGATTGAAAAATCAATTGTATAATTTCATTTTGCCATGATAGTAGTTGAAAAGGTATTTACCTACTATGATTTGTATAAGAATTGCCATTAATTTAATGCAGATACAGTTTTAACAGAACATGATTAATTGTGAAACAAATTGTGTCTCCTCTAGGGACTGAATTCATCAATACAAACATGAAAATTCTGGGGACTTTCAGAGAACATGAATTCAAATGTCAGAGAAAGCTTTTTAAACTGAGAATTCTTGCCTGGTGTAAAAGTAATACTACCTTAAAATGTCTATAACAAACCAGCAATTCTTGTGCTTTGAGCACTTGGATTAATACTTAGGTACTGTGAGATGTACAGTAAAATTAAAAAGATTTCAAGAATAGCAAAGGCTGTTAAACCAATGAATATGTTGTCTGAAAATGTTCCTTCCAAGAATATGAATTTGTTAGTTGCTTTGATACTGATGAAGGTGTACATTATACATTTCTGATTTTAAATGTTGGAATCAACATAATAAGCTTCAGTACAAAAAAACCCTCAAATTTTCTCCCTAAATTTGTAAACCAATGATCTAATTTTTCAGTGCATATTCAAACATCCTAAAACACCATGCTAGACAAATCTACCCATCACCATGTAGTCTGATTTTTTGCTTCAGGTTCAGAAGACCAGATATTTTCAAATACCAGTCACTCAGTTTGGAATCAGCTTCTTTAGTCAGTACATTTATTTTCTTAATCCTAACTTTTTTAATTGTAAATTGTAGGTGACATGCAGGTGCTGAACCTGGTTCAGTGCAACTCTGAATACAAATGCAGCTTTGGGGATGAAAGGATGGAGAGTACTCCCACTGAGAAGGATATAAAATTGAACGTGACCTGCCATTGTGCACTCATAGCCCAGAAAGCCAGCTGTGTTTACAGCTGCGTCCAAAGAGGCATGATCAAGTCAAGGGAGGGGATTCTGCCTCTCTACTCTGACATTGTGAGACCCGTCTGGAGCACTATGACCAACCCTGGGGTCCTCAGTACATGGAAAGACTTGGGTCTCTTGGAGCAGGTCCAAAAGGGAGTCATGAGGATGATAAGAGGGATGAAACACAACTGCCTCAAGGAAAGGCTGAAAGATTTGGGGTTGTTCAACTTGGAGAAAAGAAAGCTTGGGATGACCTTATTGCAGCCTTTCAGTACTTCAAGAAGGCTGATAAGAAAAAGAGCCTGTAATGATAGGGACTGGAATAATGGTTTTAAACTAATACAGCATAGATTAAGACTAGATATAAGGAAGAAATTTTTTACAGAGAGGGTGGTGAAACACTGGCACAGATTGGCCAGAGAGGTGCTACATGTACCATCCCTGGAAACATTCAAAGTCAGGCTGGACAGGGCTCTGAGCAACCTGATCTAGTTGAAGATGTCCCTATTCATTGCAAAAGGAATGGAATAAATGATTTTTAAGGCTCATTCCAACCCAAACTGTCCTATGATTCTATGGCACGTGATCTGTAAAGACCTTGTCTTTCTTCACAACAATTATTTTAACACATATTTTCCCATCCACAGGAATTGAGCTAGACAATTGGCCAAATATTTTTAGTGCACATAGTTAATACTATTTGAAGGCAAGTGGACAGACTAAATTACTAGTATTTTTTTAGAATTTGTAAATAAACATTAAATGCCCACTTAAATTACTAATTTAAAAAAAAAGTTTAAATACCTTGAAAAACAAAAGCTAACATTTGTTATAATGATCAATATTATAGTTTGAGATGGAAGGCTTTGTGGATTATCATTCTAAAAAACTAGTTAAATATTGTATTAGATTTCATAAATCTTTACTGTGTATTATTTTTATAAGTATGAATAATAATAGTTTCACTGTTAAAAACTCCAAAGCAAACACATAAATATGTCAGCCCCCACACTTCTAACATCTTTGATAGGCATAAAAATAAAAAAAGCTACAAGAATCATATCTGTTCTTTAAGATAAATAACTAGTCGCATGGAAAATAAGAGAAACTCCATAGAATATTGCTGAAGAAGGAGTGCATATTAAATATGTATGTGTATAGGGTGCATGAGTATACAGGATTATTTGCAACAAAGGTCTTTGTCAGGAATGATGTGATATGGATGTATCATTATTGCTTTTTCACAAGTTCATTAATTCCTGTGACAAGAATACCACGTGGTTAAGAAAAATCACAGAGGTATAAATTACAAAATAATTAATTTTGATGGTATGGCTTGGGGAAGAAGAAAAGTAAACCTTCTACTACATAAATATTGCATTACAGTTTGCAAATTTTTACTGCATATTACTGAATTTAAAAGTATAAATAAGACATGAATTTGATGGATAGACCACTCAGTGGATAAAGAACGGGCTGGATGGACACACACAAAGAGTGGTAGTCAATGGCTCATTGTCCACATGGAGACCAGTGACCCGTGGAGTCCCTCAAGGGCCAGAACTGGGGCTAGTAGTGTCCAACATCTTTGTTGGCAACATGGGCAGAGGGATGAAGCACACCTTCAGCAAGTTCACTGACAACACCAAGCTATATGGTGCAGTTGACACACTGTAGGGAAGGGATGCCATCCAGGGAAGGGATGCCATCCAGGGGGACCTTGTCTGGCTTAAGAGCTCCGCCCATGTGAACCTCATGAAGATCAACTAGGCCAAGTGCCATGTCCTACATGTGGGTCATGGCAATCCTAGGCACATCCCAGGTTGAGTGGAGAAGTGATTGAAATCTGCTTTGCAGAGAAAGACTTGAGGGTGTTGGTTGATGAAAAACTCAATGAGCTATCTGTGTGTGCTCAGAGCCCAGAAAGTCAGTGGAATCCTGTAGTAGATACCTGTACAGCATGAGAAGTAAACATCTTTGCAGCAACTGAGTCTCTCTCTCAGTAAGATGAGAGAGCTCTTGAACTTTCATTTATCCAGAAGAAATCAGCCTGTTCAGTATCAAAAGCAGAGTGGCCAGCAAGTCAAATGAGATGATTCTACCTCTCTACCCTGCTCTTGTGAGACTCCCACCTGAAGTAGTGCATACAGTTCTGGTGTTCCCAAGGACATGCAACTTTTGGAGCAGGTCCAGAAAAGGTCCAAGAAGTTGACCAGAGAGCTAGAGCAGCTTCCTTATGAAGACAGGCCGAGAAAGCTGGGTCTGGTCAGCCTGAAAAGAGAGTGAAGACCTCACTTCTTCACTAAAAGAGTTATTGAACACTGGAACAGGCTGCCTAGAGAAATGTGGAATTTTCCTCCCTAGAAGTGTTAAAAAATCTTCTAGATGTGTCACTTGAGGACATGTTTTTAATGGTGAACAGGAGAGTGCTATGATGACTGTTGACGTGATCTTAGATGTCTTCACATTCCTATAATTCTTAACAATTTTGTTATTCCATACTTCTCTGATGCCTTTTAGTTAAGGCATTTGGCATCTTAAGATGAGCTCCAGATAAAATACTGGTTTTGTCTACAGATCCTGTAGTTTCTGTTTCTGTCCCTTATAGTTGTTTTCATTTACCAATGAGTTTATTTCCAGAAAGAATGCATGAGTCAGTCGTGACTCAATTCATTACACATGCTTTGAAGTAAAAAAAAGGAAGTAAAAGGAAAAAGAACAATTTATTTTCTGATTACAGTTGTCAATGACACTGCAGATACCCTATTTTCAAGTGATGATCACCTCTCACTGAGAGAGCTGCCCTAATGTTAATTTTATCACAATTATTATTTTAACAACACAGAACTAGGACTTGTTGCATATGCTTATAAGTGTGGCTGTGGAGGTGCAGAGGATTAGTGTGAATAGAAAGAGTTTGCTTGATGGTCTGATTTAGCACTAGGTGGAGAATATTAGTATGACTAGCAACCAAAGTCATAACTAGTGTCTTATCAAAACATGCATGTCATGGTATTCTACAAGATGATGGATTAAAGACTGAAAATTGAGGCAATACATGCTGCGAAAAAGATCACTCTTGGAAGCATATTAATTAGTTCTTATTATTCAAGACTTATTTTTTTACGTCATCATTGAAAAAACCTCTGAGGTAAGTAACTCATTAACAGAAAGACTTTATTTTTTTCTACTTAACTAGCTGCTCCATTCCACTAGCCTATTGTAATAAGGATTGTCTTGCAATTGTAGCTGTGCTTGGTGGTTTTTGTAAAAACATGTTTTTAAAATCAGTTATTTCTATTATGTTGTGTCTTTTTCCAGTAATAATAAATATGAAAAATAAATATAAACAGAAAAAAACCCCAATCCGGGACATGTTGTAAAAGAACTTTTCAAAGAGGAGATGATACGAATCCTAAGTACAGTCTATTTTCCAGCAATGTTTTACTGATTTTGCCTATTCCTGATATAATTTCAAGTGGATTAACCTACTTGAGTAATTGCACAGAATTCCTTTGTTTTTGAATTTGTTTTAGTATATGTAAATATATGTTTAAGCAATTAGAAATTAACTTTTTATTTATGAAAAATGAATCATTCTTGTAAACTGAGAAGCTACTACTTTTGGGGATATGAAAGATTATTTCCACACAGTGTGTAAGAAGAGAAATTGATATTTTGATAGTGACCTGCTATTAATAAATTCTATCCTGTATTTCCTGTAATACACGTGATTTTCTGTTTGCAAGTTTTAGATGAAAATTTAGTCAAGTAGTGCTGTTGTGGTAATAGAAATGTCAATAATTTTAACTGCCTTTATGTTATTTTAAACATTATCTATGTAAGAGGTGCAGTTGAGAAATACTAAGCAAATTGGAAAAATGTCAGGTTAGTAAATATGCATCCTTTCGTTTTAAAAATAAGTTATTTTAATAAAATAAATAATTGTAGAAGTTGTGGAAGCTTTCCTGAGACTGACTATCTTGTCATATCTGCATGCAGACAATAACAAGTAATCCTTTTTGGTCTGTAGGTGCTCTAGACAGAAATACTGCTCTCTCTGTCTCCCTTTTCCCTCTTCCAGTTTTTGGAGTGAGTTCACCTTGGTTCATTTTGTGATATTCCTATGCAACAGAGAAAAGATTAGTGTTTTTTTAGCTTTTCTATCTCCTTTGGAATGTTTGATAACATAATGAAAAAAAAAACAACAACAAAAAAGAAGTAGATACCTTTACAGCATGAGAAGTAGACACCTTTTCAGCAACTGAGTCTCTCTCTCAGTAAGATGAGAGAGCTCTTGAACTTTCATTTATCCAGAAGAAATCAGCCTGTTCAGTATCAAAATTACAGGAATTGTTATTTTTATTTTCCTTTCCCACAAAAAATTATCCATTTTGTTTATTTACACAGAAATGGGGGTTAAAAACTGATGTCAAAACTTTGGAAATGTTTTTTTTCTCAACCAGTTCTGACAGATACCAAAAGGTTACATGATATATGATGTAAACTGTGGGTTTCCATGAACAGTCTAAAAGCATAAGATGGAAAAATATAGGTTGATTTACTGTACACAGAAATTTACTACTGAAGTCCAACAAAATCTTAAGGATAGAATGAAGAAAATCTGACAAAAAATATATTTCCAGCAGATCTGGGAGCAGATTGGAAATACTTGTAAGCTCTGGGAGGTGGTTCCAAGTCTAAATATAGGTCTATAAAAGACCATAAAGTTACATGTAATTCATAAGATGGAAAGAAAATAGATTTTAAATAGTGAAGGAAGACATCAAATATAACCTAGTGAAGGCTTTAAAAAAGAGGTAAGTGTATTCAGTCAATCTAAAATCTGTTAATATGTCCTGAGATATATTAATTAGTAATAATTAAAAAAAACACCTTGTTTTCTGACCCAATAGTTCAGTTGAAGCAGATTTTTCCCATTAAAATGTTGTAGTGAAGGCTAAGAGTTTAATTTTCTAATAATGTTTTAAAAACATTGCTCGTTTTGATGATTATATTTCAGACATTTGCCATAGGCATCAGGTGCTCAGGACTTACTTTGCTCTCTATCAGGAGAGAGAAGTTTTGATTATATATATGAGAAGCACATTTTTCCAACACAACTATGTCTTTTTAATATTCTGGGTCTATTTCTTTTTCAAACATCACTATTAGCCAAAATCAGTTGTTTGGTTTTTTTTTTGTGAATCATGCTGGTTCACTATTTACTACTGAATCATGCACAAAATGTGGACCATCTCAAATGAAATGAGCTTCCTTAGCTTTTTTTCTAATTTCTTTTTCTTCTTGTCCTTCTTTTTCTTCTAATTTCTTTTCTTCTATTGTAGGTAGGTCAGTTACCTACCTACAACTACTTACCTGCCACTATTAATTCATAATTTTTAACTTATAAAGGTTCATTAATGAACTTTCCTATGCAAGCATTATTGTTCTCTTATTAGTGTTCTTTCTAACATTTTGCCAGGCTTCTGTTCACTGTTCCTTATCTTTTGCTTCAAGATTTAAATTAAAAGGTGTCCTGTTTAATTTCCTTCCACTTTAAATGGCATTATTATTTAATGTCATTTAATAATTATATAATCATAATTCACTGGTTAATTAATAATTTCAATTAATATATTTGATTCTTTTATTTCTCTATATTGTTGCTGTCGTTTGCCTTCAGTCCTTAGCTTTGTGAGGGCTAAAATTTAAGATTAATTTTAAACATATATGTACCCATGGCCATTACTCACAGGGTAGTTGCTTAAATTGAAACATTATGGGTTTGTATGTTTATTTTTAATGCAAATTCTTGTCTATTTTGGCAAAGAAGAAGAAAAAGTAGTCTAATCAAATGTCTTCTTCAAAACATGGAAATGTAGGCTTAAAAAATTAAGAAATTATCCTTTAGATTTAGAGATACACTTGCATTAAAAATGTGGGTAACAGTCATAGATGACAAGGTGGCAAATGATTGAAAATATTTATTGGAAGAATTGTAACTTCTCAAAATATTTTAGATGCAAAGGACACGGAAATTTCATCGAGGAAATGTGGAAGACATACAGATGACTATGTATTTTCTTGTTTTAATTTTCCACTTTCTTTGAAGCCGGCATATAGCAAGACGAATTATTGGATTGCTTTTAGTTCTAGAAATATATATATATATATATATATATATATATATATATATATATAAAACAGTCTAAATCTACTTGAAAAGTAGGTCTGATATACTAATCTTTATTTCTGTAAAACATGTGATTTACAAAAAATAACATTCTTGTGTAGCATAGATTTCTCATCAACACTTTTCTGAGGTGACTCATGTAATTTGCAAGTGACAAAATCTGCAAATTGCTTATGCTCACCTCCCTTTTTTAGATCTATGGAATATTTTTACATGCCTAAATAGTCATGTATCTTTTACTCATTTATAAGAAATTTTTTCATCCTTCTTCACATCCCTACTACTGCCATATTATCTCAATAACACACTCTTTGTTTTCCTCTGCCTACTTTTCCACATATAGCCACTCCCTTTTTTATCGCATTTCTTCCTATACTTCTTCCACTTTATATCTGACTTCTCCTACATCCTGCTCAGTTGTCCCATATTTTTCAAAATTCCTGGCTACTTTGCTAAAAGAACTTGCCTTTTAATTTTTTTTATTTCAAATTTATTTTCTGTATTCATTTCTTGAATTTGAGTTGTTCCAATCTGTTATCTAAATAAGTACTGTCCATCACAAGCATATATTCAAAATAGAAATAGTTCTGTGGCATTTAGCAGCAAGGTCAAGGCAATGTCTTTTTCATTTGAGCCTGCAGTGTATGCTTTCCTTGAAACAAGCCACAAGATTATCTGCAATTCTATCTTCCAGTTAAAAAAAAACAGACGTTTTAATTAACCATTTATTTACAAGAGAGAAGACAAGCTGTTTAATTTCCCCTTTGAGATATTCAGCAACAGGAGAGCTAGGTTTTGGTGTTTGGTTTTTTTTTTATCATTTTTTTGATAAAACAGTTTGATAATTTCAGTAATGTCTTGTTTTTCTCAGTTTTACACAGAATTTTACCTGATTAATTACCCCTGCTATTCTTTTGCTGCTTCCATAGAGAGATTTGCTGGACCCATAATTTTAAATGATCAAAACACTCTGTTGGCTGAGTTTAAAAAGTTATAAAAAACATAATGGTATTCTTTTTTGGAGTCTAAATAAATGTTGAGAATTCTTGGAGTTGGAATAAATTTCCTCTTGACATGACCTTAGAGCTGTAACTGAGACAGATTAAACCCCTTACCTTGAACATTCACATGTGGCTTCAAAATTGTGACATAGAACCTAATTGCAAAAACCAAATGCAGGCTTACAGATCTTAAGACAACGTTTAAGTAGAACTCAGTATCTGTATGATTGGCAAGTATAACAGCCTCAGTAACAAAATAAGAGAAAGGATATAAAACCCATGGATTCAGACTGCAGTCTCTATTCTTATATTGTACTTTTTTCTCCTTACTCTAATCTCTGGAAGTGTTTGAAATGTAATATGTAATTAATAACTGTGTCAAAGGATGCTCTAATTAGAGACAAGATTTAGTATTCCAGTAGGGTTTCAGCTGAATATCTAAGTTTTAATTATGCTTTTATAAAGCTAACCTAACCAACCACATTTCTAATACAGATTGAAAATTATATATCCATATAACAAAACACCTTCAAGCAGAATAACATAGTACCTGAGTCTGTCAGTATGCTTATTTCTTTTAGAAATGTACAGATTATTTGAGCTATTAAGCATTTAAGTGAATATATTAACAGCATTATAGTCATTAGCTAAAACTGCCAACGAAAATGAAGGCAGAGAACCATAATTCATATGTTCCAAAAGTGCCCTGGAAAGAGTGCTAAACAAGGCTGCTCCTTCTGGCAGGAGATATTCACTAACTGGTGGGTTCAGTAAATGGCTGCTTTGGCCATTACTGGTATGTGAGAGTTTGGGCTCGTTTCTTACATTCCTCCATAGATGCAGTTTGGCACTATCCATGACTTAAAATATCCATATTTTAAAATAACTCATGAGAGAGGAACACTGTACACAATGTCATGACTTTACAGAGTCCTATTTCTGCAGTCATTAAAATTTGCATTAATAATCAATTTTAATTTAAATTTATAACCCATCATGTTCATTTGGAATTCTTTGTGCAGGCGGTAACAGCTGTGCTAATGAATTTTGTGCGATACCTTATGAATAAATAATTTTCCTTGCTAGTCTCACTGAAAGAATTAGCCCTATATTACTGACATTTGCTTAAGAGCATATCAAAATAAAACACAGTTTTTCACAGTATTTAAAAAAAGGTGCTGTACTACATAAGATTGATGTAAATGAAATACAAAGGAAATAGTACTATACATGAGTGATATAAATGGCATACAGGTCCAAGAGTACATTATAGAGCAAAGAGATGAAGTACCAAACAAATATTCTCCATATCAAAACAACATTCTACAAAATAACAAGGAAAGGATTCACAACATGATGGCATTTTGTCTTGATATGTATTTTGCATAAGAATAGGAGAAAGTTTAGAAAGTCTTTTATTGCTTATTTGGATAGAAGTTGAACCAATTTTTGCTGTTTAGATAATCTAGAAAACTTTTGAGAATGTGCCTGTAGGATTTTTGCATCCTAGACAAATTGAACAGCAATTTGAATCTCCTTTTTCAGTGAAGTCTCTCTATTTCTATACTGTAATGCATCCTATTTTGAAACTTTGAATATGGGAAGCTTGAAAAGTAATTTTTATATTTCGTTGACTGGTTACCATGTCTATTTTTGAGTTTTTATTTTGTTGTGGGTTTTTCAAATAAAGGCACCATGTAGAATTGGATACAATTGCTGTTGATCTGAGATATTGATGTAGGGGGGTTTTTTTCCAGTTAAATAAAATAGTCTTCCTTTTCTTTTTCCTGATAGTACATTAATACGTTATTGTATCAAATGAAGATCAAGTTCTTGAGCCATTATTCAAGCAAAAGCCTTATTGGAACACTATTTTCTGAGTTACATCAACATGAATATGTAATAACTGTACAACTCAAACCTTACAATGAAAGAAGAAATCAATTCACATTTCAGTATGTACTGAAATAGAGTAGAGTCATTGCAGTTGAGCAGAAAAATACAATTAGTTCTTTTATATAAATATATATTAAATTATTTGATACTTTTAAAGTTCCATATGTTTAGTGAAAATTGCTTTTTAAACATTTTTGCCATTTTTGCTGGAGTATTTTATTAAGTATTAGCTCTTGATGAATTCCATTGAAAGTAATACTATATCTGATGTGTTAAATCTGTTTAAAATTAACAGCTGCATTTTTGTTTCTCATGGGTAACAGACCAAAGATCTTCAATAATTGAGAAAATTCCAAGGAAGATCATCAGATGCAAAATTCTGGAATAGGAATTAAAAATTTAGGGAACTTCTTTACTACTATCATACTATACTTTTATTGGATTTCAAAAATGTGGTTGTGTATCAGCAGGTACTGAAAATAGAGTAAAACAATTCTGAAAAAAAATTTGTAAATTAAGTTTATGGTTGTAAATTTTGTAAATTAAGAATATGGTATAATATTCAAAGATGTTCATTCAATATTCAAAAATGTTCATTTTTTACTTGTAATATTGTTAAATACCCAAAGAATCAATGGTAGGTGCATTCACTTTATTAACTTTTTAAACCAGAAACTTATAATTTAGTTGGATTTTAGCAAGATATATAAATCTAATTATCAACATATTCAGGCATAGGCTGTCACTGTTTATGTAGATATTCTGGCTGGCATTTCAAAGGCTACAGACAATATATTGTAGTTACACAAACAGAAACCACAGTTATTCTCAGGAACATAAATTTACAGATTTTATCTTGGACTTATACCTGGGAGAACAAATGGCATTTCTGAAGTAATTTTATAGCACAATTAATATTTCCAAATTGTAGAGAAGATAATATAAATGCATTAAGATCAGTTTGGAATGATAATGCAAGAGGTTAGTTTTCTAGTGTCCTCATGATGTGACTTCAAATGTTTTTCTTTTTGTCTTAATGAACCCAAGTGGTTTATTAGTAACTTAAAATATTTTTTATTAGTTTACTAACAGCATAATGGT
Organism: Passer domesticus; assembly: GCF_036417665.1. NCBI lineage: Eukaryota > Metazoa > Chordata > Aves > Passeriformes > Passeridae > Passer > Passer domesticus. Next base: position 40,259,194 of record NC_087478.1, on the reverse strand, counting down.
TAGAAAGAGGTTACTAATTGATTTGCTTTACTTAATTCCACTTGTTTTGCATGCTGATAGATTTGGAGAGAAGAAAACTGGTACAATAAATTATACTTCTCATCTGTGGTGCTCTTTCCTTATCTCTATAAAAGAGAGTTAATGCTAGAAAAAAATCTGGAAATAGGTGTACTGTGCTTAATCCCAAGAATCCTGAAAAACCTTTGAATACTTTCAGCTATTTGCAAATGAGGATACTATTGATTTCCTTACTGCAGTACCTATAATTAAAGTTTTTAGATCAGTCTCTTTTGCTGTGCTAAAATGGATCAATGCAATCCCAGTGTATACTTTTAGGATATATTATGTGCTTATGTGGTGCTTGACTTGCTAACAGTTTTCTCCTGAAAAAGGCATCAGATATTTTAGGCTATCTAAAGTGAAAACTTTTTAAAGTGTGGCCTGCATGCCAAGAAATTAGTGAGGGAAGGTGTTAATAATAGTTTCTCTAACTTGTTAAATACTCTGTCTTCTTGATTTGATTACCTTTCAAATAAAAGCTATAATGAACATTCTGGGAATAAAAAATGGAAGGAAGGAAGGAAGGAAGGAAGGAAGGAAGGAAGGAAGGAAGGAAGGAAGGAAGGAAGGAAGGAAGGAAGGAAGGAAGGAAGGAAGGAAGGAAGGAAGGAAGGAAGGAAGGAAGGAAGGAAGGAAGGAAGGAAGGAAGGAAGGAAGGAAGGAAGGAAGGAAGGAAGGAAGGAAGGAAGGAAGGAAGGAAGGAAGGAAGGAAGGAAGGAAGGAAGGAAGGAAGGAAGGAAGGAAGGAAGGAAGGAAGGAAGGAAGGAAGGAAGGAAGGAAGGAAGGAAGGAAGGAAGGAAGGAAGGAAGGAAGGAAGGAAGGAAGGAAGGAAGGAAGGAAGGAAGGAAGGAAGGAAGGAAGGAAGGAAGGAAGGAAGGAAGGAACTACACAGAATTAACTGATTGGAGCAAGATATTTCAAGTAACTGAATTAACTCAGAAAATTCTTTATATGAGTAATTGTAAAAAAATAATGAGTGTGTTTTTTTCTTCACATTTTTATAAATTAATGTGCAGTCTTGGTAGGGGGGTATCTAAGATTTTGGCTTTTAATGGACTTCTGGAGGTTCAGTCTATTTGTTGTAGGTCTGCTGGAAAATATCTTTTCCACCAGGTTATAGGGAAGTATGAAATAGAGACACTTTTCTGAATGTGAGTCATGATCTGAACAAGCTAGGGAGAGAATAAAATATAAATATCTTGTATCTGCATTAATCTGTGAAGGCCTCCTCTGAGAATGGAAATTCTTTGATTCTTGTGTGTGTACACTTCTGTCCTCTAACTGTGGCTTGAAAAACAGTTTGTCCTTGAATGTAAGAAAAGAAATCAGGCTTTCCTGATGCAAAACGACTCCCCTGCCTATTAGGTATTAAGAAAAACATAAGCCCCGTGTCAAGCTTGAAAACCCCATAGTTCGAAATTCTTGCTGCTTGGATGAATGTGATAGTTAACTGCTCCAAATATGTCTTCTTCTGAAGCTCTAATTACTACAGGAAAAATTAGGAATAAATATTCTAAGTTTCCTGAAACAAAACCTGAGGTAAGTCTGAAAACTACCAAATATCAGTTTCTAATGCGCCCAAGATTTAATGGTCAAGGGAAAAAAAAATCTTCCTTATTTCTGCAATGATCTTCACCTGTTACTATTCGAAACTTTCTAAACTTCTAACTAGGGAATCTCATCCATAAATTTACTTCTTCTTCTACTCATGTCCTTCAACTACCTTCTCAAAATCTGAAAATTCAAGAGTATTTATACTCTATGCCTTCTGTTCAATAGTAATTAAGATCTCTAGGTATCTAGTATAATTGAACGGTTTCCATATTTGAATATGAACACGAAATAGCTTTTAAGAAAATAGGTAATAAACACTATTGTCACAGTATATACATAACTTAGAATTTTGAGTCCAAAGAAAGATGCCATGCAAATCTTTAGTCTTGAAGTAACTTAAGCCTCTGCAACTCTCCTTCTGTCGTTCATAGTAGTTGGGGTATAAATGACTCTTACTTGGAATATAATCAGAAACATGATAAATATTCACCTTCACATAAGTCTTAATACTCATGTTCTTCACAATGAAAATATTCTTGTTGCCATGGGTTGGATTTTCAGCAATATATGTTTTTAGATAGAACAACTAAACATGTCTTCAATGCTGACTTGTCAGAAGTGCATAACTTAATGGGAATAAGAATGAATGGGAGGTATCTCAGCACTGTGTGTTTATCTGCTTACTAACAGCTAATTTGTCATTAAAAGTATCTTTTAAATGGATAAAGATACCTTTAAATAGGAAAAAAACTCCACATCTACATATTCATTTTTACTTTAAATATGAATATTATTCTAGTTAAAAGCAGAAAATATGACTTAGTTGTCCAGAGCCTTTCATACATAATGCCATCATACCCAGTAACTACAAGCACACTTTCCCCCATCCCCTCCCTCCCCCTACTTGTTTTTCTAATCAAGGACACGCTTTCGCCCCTGAGGCATGTGGGAGTTTAACAATTACTTGGAGCTCTAACACCAAGCAATTTCTTCTGGGACTGCAATCTGTTAGAGTTCAATTTTCTCAGCCATAGATGAAATGATCAGAATGAATTTGTTCCTTCAGACTGAAGCAGAATGAATAAACTAAATGTGATTGAAATGAACTTCTGTAGCACTCGTATGAGTGCAGAGTTTTTTTGCACGTAACCGTGCTGTCACGTACAAACACAAGTGCTGGAGTTTCAAATAGCTGCTTTCCTTCTTTCCTTCTGCTGCTTTTTATTGCAGATGTGGCTTTTAAACACATAACTTTTACCTACAGAGATCATTAAGAAAACAATTAGAGATGTTAGCACATTACACAAACAAATGGGGGAAGATTAGGACATTTTTGTGAAGAGGCAAAACAATATATTTAACAAGAAATTGATCTACAGAAAAAAGCTTAAAACAACCCAGCAACAATTTAAAACAAACACATGTATAAACCCCCATCAGAATTACATCTCTGCATGTACTTGCAAAACAACCATAGCCCTGAACACATTTTCAACAGAAGGTGGTTTTTTTTGTTTGTTTGGGTTTTTTTTTTTGTTTTTTTTTGTTTGTTTGTTTGTTTGGTTTGTTTTGTTTTATTTCATCAAGGTTTACAAACTATGCAAGAATCTGTTTGTCCTAGGAAAGTCCATCCAGCTTTCTGAGCAGACCTGCAGTTGAGACTGTGGTTGATATTTAGATTTTTGATTGAATTTGATTTTATTTAAATTAGTTTAGTGGGTCTAACAAGCTTCATTTGGAATTACATTAAATGGAGGAGATATTCATTCCTGCATTAGCACGTAATGTTTGTTTCCTTCCATTCTTTCCAGAACCACATGAGGAAATAAAACGACTTGTGAAGATTTAGAAACAAACCAAACTACATCTTTAGTTTACTATTTGCTTCTTACTCCTCCTTTGTTCTCAAATGTCACAATTTTTTTGTCTCAGATTTGCTTGTGATTCACATTTGTGGCTGATGTTGAAGCACTGTAAACAAATCGAAATGGTGTCACTGTAGGTGATTCTCTTTATTCTTTTAAGAAGCTGAAGAGTAATTATTCAATTGTTTGTATTTAATCAGGTATTGGTTTTTCTCACAAACCAGGCACAAATTTAGATAATGAAACCTTCAGAGACTTCCTCACATGCCATTAGAAGCTGTAAAAAGATCCTGAAATTATTACTCTTTTGCAATAGGTCTTGAGATTTAACTCCTATGAACTATTGAGTTTTCTACACTAGTTCTTTGCAGGGTAAAAACCCAAATAGACAAACAATAATCAAAACCTTTCTTGAGTGTGTTCCAGTATTTCATCTGTGTGAATGTGGTGTGTGTAGGGAGCCAAGCAAGGCACCATCAGCTCACTGCAGCAGCCTTTTGCAAAGGGACCTTGGTCCTAGTTCAGGTGGTGCAAGGGAAATTGTCAAAGTGGCTCCTGGATGGTCAGACAGGAAAGTTTCCTCAACACAAGTCTGGATGATACTGTAGCAGAAGGGGCATATGCACTGAGTAAATAAGTATGAATATAAATATATGCAAATACTTCTTGCAAACAATGAACAAATGTTCAAACTGCACGTTATTTTTAATCTTCTTTATAGTATTGTAAAACATTTGTGATAGGTGATGAGTTGCACCGTAGATAGTTTCTTCTATCTGAGGACCTGACGTGACATGCACTTAATTCAGGCTGCAAGAAAATTCTAATAAAATTTAGAGGTTAATATACAATAAGAAAAGCTATTCAAAATTGGTTACTTTTGATTTTGTGTTATCAAATATTAATTAATTTTAAAGTGATTGGTGTTTAGAGGCTGCCTTTTGTAGTCAGCCAAACAGAGTATACTTGGAACACAGGAACTAGTTCAGCTAGTGCTAATAATTCTTTCTCATATGTGAAAAATAGACTAACTGACTTTTAAAATGGCTGTGATAATCAACTGTAGAAGGACATCATAAATTCTATTCAGCATTCCTGCCTTAGTAAAATATGTAAGTATTAAGTCCAAATCCCTGAAATTTTTAAAATAAAACAAGTATATTGAGAATGCAGAAAACCAACATGAGTCTAAATGGCAAAAAAGACAGATCTGTCACTAACTATATGATTGCCACTTAAAATTGGAACAGTGCTGGTGTTAATAGATATGTGAAAATATTTGTTCATAACTCAGGACTGTCAATATGCTTTTAAGGTAGTTGAGCAGCTATGACACTTTGTTTATGGAGTGTGCTTATATTTTGGTTTCTAGGTGTGCTTTTAAATAACACTCTGTGGGTTATATTTCTGATATATATGTATCTGTATATGATGGGTTTTCCCTTTAAGGTGTCCACGTTGACAGCACACAACAGAGCTTTCCTGCTCTCCCTCTCCTCCTCTCTGCTCTGCTAGAATGAAGTTCTCTTCTTGCAAAATCCTTAAAATGTAACCCACAAAAAGTCACGTACTGTGGCAAGGAAAATAACATTCAGAAGAGCTATGAAAAGGAAAGAGGGAAAGGCTAAGGTACAAGCTCGTAGCTATTACTTCTTTGAAAACTACCCACACACACAGAGTAAAAAAGGATGATTTTCAGACTCATTCAAATTGGTAACCAAATTCCTGGAAAGTTTGCATGGATTAGCAAAGAAATTAGAACCTTTATACAATAAATGTTTTTTTTTAAAACCAAAATTTTTGCTGTTGTTTCTTACATGTTTCCCATGCCATGCAGTGTTCAACAGTATTAACCCCAGAATTTTGGAGGTGATCAAAAAACTGCATACCTTATATATTTTAAAAATTACTACTAGCTGCTTGATATTTATATTTTCTGTTTCTAAATTAAAAAAAAAAGACAAAACACAACTCAAGTATTTTGAAATATTTAGTTTAACTGCTGTTCTCAAAAGGATCTTTGTAATACTTTCCTAAATGTTCTATAAGTTCTAGATGCGTGAATGAATCATAGATACATAAGTGCAAATTTGCAGACACTTATAGGCCATTTGCTCCACTGTTCACAGTGACCTAACATGCTGATAGCTATAACAATTCAATATACTGACACAAAATGCAAGGGTTAAAAAATAAGAAATGAAGATAAAACTAAGCCAAAAGTCAAAGAACTGAAGTGTTAGCAGAAAGCAGAAAGCCAGGTTATGAATAATAACAATTAATAAATACAAATAGAAATGCAAAGAAAAGGAATTCTTAATTGCATATATACATGTGCAGGGAGTCTGGAGAATATAAGAATTATAGTTGTTTGTTTGTGGATGTGGAATTTAAAGTTAACTGGTATTTCTAAAATTTCCTTGAAAAATTGTGAGACTGGAAAATTAGATTAATGGATTTTAATTAAGGTAGTGAGAAGGTAATGTATGCAAGTTAGAAGATGGGAATTGGGGTTTACTGTATATCCCTTTCAATAAAGTAAAAAAGACAAGGTGATTCCCTTGTCTATAAAATCTCAGCTGTGCACACATGTTCCTATTTCATGTTCCTTTTCATTACACACAGGAAAACCTTGTATGTTAAGAGTCACACTGGATTTAGACATTTATATAAGACTGTGAAACAGTACCCAAGAGTTTGACACTCCCAAGTCTTCCTGTGTTAGTGTCCATAAATTGTAGAGTAGCAGAGGAAATCAACAGAAATGGAGCAAAACTAAACTCACTTTTTAAAGGGAGAGAGAAATAACATGCTTGATATCAAAGGTGAGTAATATACTGACGTGAACAAGCAAACATTGGCTGGTTAAAGAAGGGGGAACAATAAACAGATGTTTGAAATAATTCATTCTGATTAATTCAGATCTGAGAAGTATAATTTCATCAACTTTCATTTTTTATTAATAAAAACTTGCTACAAGTTTGATTATAGAAATTAGTTTCAGCTTCTTTGAAACACTAGAATTCACATGGTAAAGCATCTAAAAAGCAAAATCATATTTAACCCACAATTTGGAGACCATCTGATTAATCTTAAAATATTTTTCTGGGTAGTAGCTGCTGGATGTGTTTCTATATTACTTCTACAGAAATCACTGATAGCTTTTGTGGTATTAATCTTGTTTTAATCTCTTTGTTGATAAGGAACACAGAAGTGTCACTGATTAAATTTGAATGTGGGATGAAGACTGGAATAGGTGTAGGCAATTAAACATGACAGTTATCTCAATTGCCTAGCAGACGGATTTAATACAGGCGACAAGTGTATCACTGCATCCTAGTGTCAATTGATTGGTGTAGAAATGAAGAAATCTAAGGATGTGCAAAATGCAGGCATCTTCATGTCAGGAAACAGTGATTTTGAAAAAACTTAGACCATGGAAGTTAAGGAATGGACTTCAAAAGGACTTAATTTCATATATAACATTGGATTCCCAGTGAAGAATATAGCCAAAAACAAGAGTTGCGCTTGTATTTATATAATTTCAGTTGTATTTCTTTGTCCAGCTCTGGCACCCAGAATTCAAAAAGAGGATTAAAAGACTGAGAGTGTTCAGAAGAGCCACAGAAAAGATAAAGGTTTAGAAAGTGTACTGCAGTAAAAGATAGCCAAACTTTTTTTTTTTAAATTTTTATATAAACTGTTATCCTCCAGAAGTCATACCAAAAAAAGAGGAATTTTCTCATAAAGCAATGACTGACAAAGCTATCTTAAGCTAGTGACAGGCAATTTAGAATTAAGAACTGGGCCTAAATTGAAAAAATAATATTTTAGAAAAAAATAATTAATGAAATTTTCACAACTAAATTTTAACTATTTTCTGTAGATTTAGCTGAAGCATATTCAGTTTTCACAGAAGCACGTTAATTTTCTGCTTAAGAAGCCCATAACCAAAGAAAACAAATTTGGTGAACGGAATCTCTTTAGTTTTTCCGCATATGAAATTGTTTAGGTATAGTTCAAAAAGACTGCAAGCAAAATATTCACTTATATGTGTGATTTTTTTCAAATTCCTTATTTTCAGCTGCCAAGTATAAATGAAGAATAATTGAATTTAAGCAGGGATGCAGAATGAAGTTTATTCCTAAATTTGAGACAATAATTTTTTCAGACTGTGGAATTCTGTGATTTTTTGGTATGATTTTGGTGGTGTTTCACAGCCATATCAATGGTATCTAGTTATTGACCAAGCTTATGCATGCTTTCATTTTTATATTGAAAAACTTCAATTTATAAAGCAGAAAAAAAATATCTTATACATAATTAGATTATTTGCATCAGTAAACATTGCCTTGAAATTGAATTTAGTTTAAATACTTTTGCTCAACCATCTATCAGAAATTCAAGATGTTTTTTTCAGACTCCTGTGTTTCATTGCTGCATTTGTGTGAAGGCAAAAAAAATAATTGAGCAGAATATTGAAAAAAATTACTGAATCTGTTACATGAAAATGAACATTTCAGAGAAAAACACAGCATAAAAATATGATGTTCATGCCTATTCATTGCAAGCAATATAAAGTTAATATCATCTGTTCATAATTAGAATTAATTATCAGTTAGGTGTTTTGTTCATTTAAGTGTCAATGAAAAAGTAGGAGGCAATGGACTTATTGGAAGTGAAGCCGATGGCCAGTCAGTACAAGGAAAAACAGCTCAGACAGGGAGCGGTTTCTATAGTGGTTCATGTCTTTGTAAAATGAAGGTGAGAAGAAAGGGATCAAGACAAAACCTATGGATTATTTGCATAATTCTGAAGGTAAAGAAGGAAGATGAGGAGAGAGATTAGAGAGAAGAAGATTAGTGAGGGGATGACCAAGTCATAAAGTCAAGGAAAGTTTGTTCTGTGAAGAAGTCAATTGCATTGCAATTGAGGACATCTCAAGAAGGAGGAGGGTGAACTCAGCACTAAGGGAGTGCATTGCTCCTCTTAGCAACGTGCTTACAAACACAGGAGTGCTTCACCAAATTATGTTTACTACCTCTGAATTAATTTCTTTGAAAATTGAACATCTTTCATTTATACAAGTATGTTTTGTACATTTTCTCTTCTTAATATATCTAATACAAACTTGGTAAGGTCAGTTGGTCTCTTCTTTAGCTACCTATCTGGGTAGAACAAGATGCCAAGATATGAGCAATGTGTACCAACGGTCTGGCCTTATATTTGAATTCTCACTTTCAAATAATTTATTTTTAAAGCATAAGTCAAGTGTGCTCTATGGTGATTGCAAAACATAATGATTTTTTTTCTTATGTGCCTGAAGTGAGGCTTCTCTCACTCTATTTTTGGTCTATAATATTTTTGTTATTTTGGTCTTGAATTTTTTTCACTTCTTATTTCTATTCTTTTACTTCTTAGCCTGCCATCCCTGTGTGTACAAATGACTTTTTTCTTACTGATGCAGAAGTGTCATTGTGACACATTTAAACACATTGTAGAGCTTTTCTTCAAAATCCATGGAGTGCTCAGAGCATTTATTCCAGAATTTTCTTTTATGAAAGAAATATACCATTTTCTGTGAAGCAAAAGCTTTTCTATTGATTGGTGTGTTAACTGAATAAATTAATTTCATCCTGTACTTCTAAAATTCAATTATAAATGAAAGAGTGAAATTTATTTTTATTTACCTCTACCCTAAAAATGTTTGGCTTTTAATATCAACTCTGCTTTATGAATTATCTGGCTTAAACTCAGCCTAAAAAAAAAAGAAGAAAAATCCTGGTAGAGATAGAATAAACTTCAGTGAAACCTCTTGGTTTGCTATGGATTTATTTTTAATTTGAAGTCTATAGCTTCTATTTCAATAGTGGGAAAAGGAAGAATGTAAACAGTCCAATTTAGATTTCATGTCAAGCATTTAGTTAATTAACAAACACATATAGAAATGCTCAGATGACAAGCCAAAAGTGGAGAAAATCGCTTAATACCAGATAAGTTTAGAATAAATATCAGATTAAAAACAATTTTTAAATTAAATTAAAAATGGATACATGAGTTATTCAGACAATATCTGTTTATCAGAAACTCAGTGTCTTACTGCTAATTGCAAAGAGCATTGCAGTGTCGAGAAATGCAAAGTTATCTATGATTTGAGGGGTAGGGAACCCAATTAAAAGTGTTCTTTTGACCCTAAAATCCAAAAACTTTCTGTCCTTTTGGCTGTATGGTGTAAATTGGTAGATTGAAAGGAACCATTTGCAGAGTGGCCACATTTTCTGTGAGGAAGCTTTTCTCTCTTAGGGCATTCCCCTGCGCAGGGTGCCATGAGGAATGCTTTTGAGTCATTTCATTCCGTGGGCCTGACCCATGACACACTTGAGGAGAGTGGAAGGCAAGGCAATATCATTGCCAGCTTCACCTGTTTTGAGTCAGGCATTACTAAGATTGGAAGTAGTAAACAGGCATTTCCTATGCTATAGATCACTAAATAGTTCTTCAGCTTCTCTTAATAAAATGATCATGGGCAAACACTTTCTGATGTTAACTCCATTTGCTGGCGTGTACAAGACATGAAGTATAGCTACATAAGAATTTATTGTTTTTTCTTTCTTTGAACTTGTAAAACCTAAATACTACTTCTTGGACTGATTTTATTGCCAGAAATCTCTATATCTTATTGGACATGTTTGGTTTGAATACCAGGAGTCTCTTAACCACATGTCTCAATAAATGAAAATAATAATAAATGTGATTTTTGCTCATTGAAGTATTTTGAATAGTCTGGGTTATTTTACTTAGAAATGCAATTTTTTTTCTTTAAATTTAAAGGTGTCAGAGTGGAAAATTTATTATTGCAATTGTTTTTATTATTGATAAAATTATTTTAAATAATACTAGTTTCATCCCTAGCTTTTGAAGAGACAGGTGAATTAATTTCAGATTTCTTATGGGATGAAAGAATTTGAATGATCACTTATTAGTATTTAATATTCTGTAAGAAAAGCTAAGTGAAATTTACGAAAGGAAAAGAACTTCTGGCTTTATCTAATGAGTATAAATGTCTTATGTTAATTAACTCATTTTAATAAAGTATTCTAGATTTTAGTTATAGATTCTCTTTAACTGGAAAAAAATGAGAAGACTGTATCTCTGCCCTAGCAAAATGCTTTTTTATAAGCTTAAATTAAATGTACCTTCCTTAATCAAATCCAATGACAAATCACTATTAATCCACTAATGTTATTAATATGACTTGCTATTGTTAAATTGCAAATATCACTTGTGTTGTCAGATATTCTAAAGAAACAAAGATATCAATTAATAATACAACACACTTGTCACTCTCTCAAGAGGCAGAACATCTGATGTTTCTGGTAGGGACTTTCTGCAATTAATCCTGGATTCTCACATTCCATGTTTTCCTTATACTGACAGACATTTTTTTAATGAAAAAGAAGAGGTAAACAGAAGTATGTGTTGTGGCAGCAGACCAAATATCAGGCTGAGATTCCAAAGCACTCTGAATTTTCATACATATTAAGTGTTAATGTGAGTTGCCTGAATTATTTCAGCTGCTTAACCAAATAATGCAATGACCTCCTTTAACTTTTTTTTTAAATCTTCTCTAGACAAATTCCTAATGTCAGTAAAGTATTCTGTAATTAGAACTGCTTTCAGAAAACAAAATTATTTAGAATCTTTGACAAATAGAAGGAAAAAGAGGGTCCACATTCTTCCTCTGTTCACACATATATGTATGTGAACAGAGGAAGAACAGAGAAAATATAGAGAATATTTCAGTTTTGTAGCTCATGGAATGCCAGCATTATGGAAAGATAATCGGAATTATACCTAAAAGTTTCATTAAAAACAATTAGAGAATTGTGTTAGTTGTCATTTCAAAGAAATGAATTTTGATGTTACCAAAGTAAGCCTGTCCAGTAATCAGCTTTCTCTGTTTTGAAAAGATCACAGCAGTGAAAGTCCCGTAGGTGCTGAGGGAGGCTTCCAAGCTTCTTCAGACATCATCGTTTCTTGGATATGCATCTCTCCATATAGAATTGAAGGTGACCACTAAATCCTGTTAGTAGATTAAGAGGAAATTTTAAAACTCTAATTGTAGCTTCATAGCACCTTAGAATTCAGATGTGTGATATATTGTGATTGCTGGGTTTTGTCTGGGTTTTTTTCCCTTGGTGTTCGGGATTTTTTTGTTTGTTTGTTTGTTTTATTTCAGATGAAATAGTTTCATCTTCAGTCCCATTTGCCTGTTTTCCTCTGAAGCAGTCATTCCCAGGAGATATAATTTCACTTTCCCTCATAATCAGGACTTTCAGAACTTCTTGCCTGGAGTCTCCATGTAATTGTATGAATAGTATTTCATCTGACTGAAGATCTGCCAGCATGAGCTGAGCAACCACTGTTTATCCAATGATTGCTTTAAAAACCTTTTCAATATTTTCTCCCTATATATACATGAGGAAAAGGGGATAGCAGAGAGGAAAACAAAGTAGAACTTTTAACTAAATTTTCATTCTGTACATGCACGTGTTGCTAAAAGTAAAAAAAAAGTTAGGTTCAAGCCATGATTTTTCCAACATATCATGAGTAGCAGTTAAATATTGTTTTAAATTATTCAGTATGCACTTGAAATGTGCAATGGCTTAATTCCAGATCATTTTAGTAATGAACATATGCCTGAAAATAAATTAGATGACTGACTTTAAGCTAAATTTAAAATTGATGTTTTTTAGAGTTGCCTGGAGGGTAAAATTATACTAATAAAAATTACAGGTATATCTATATAGTTAATTAATGCTAATAATTACTAGCTTGTATCTACTTCTGAGATACAGCAGGAGAGAACAGTCTTGATTTCCACCAAGTGAAAATACTTCTAACATTGAATGGGATGAAAAATGTCTCATCTAATTATGCATTAAACATAATTAAACAGCAGTAAAATCTGAATTAAATTATATTGTTACATACTGTACTTGTATAAAGTGATATTAAATATTACTGGCATTTATTATAAATGCCACTAAAATTTCTGTAGTGTTTAGGGTCCAACTATAGGATGATATTGCTTATGTGCGATAGTTATTAATTTTGTTTTAGAAGTAGTTTGAGAAATGAGAGAAAATAAAACCTTACCTTTTTATACTTTTACTCTGCACATATTATTCCAATTTTTAGATGAAAAGTCATTTAAAAGGAAAAATGTGTTATTAAGGGAATGTTTCAATATGATAAACTCAACTGACCTTAGCAAAGGACGAATATAAGTGTGAATAGAAACATTAAGTCTGAAGGAAACTTAGAATTCAGGCAGAGATTGATTGAGATATTCCCAGAGTGTGTTTATGTATATGATGGATAGCAGTAAAAATGGCAGAAAGAAACCTGGATGTATAGAAATAGACATGTCAAAATCTTAGCTAAAGTAAGGGAGGATTGTTCTGCTATGGAACTTGAGGGAAGAGGTGAAAGGCCTGTTTATCGTTTAAAAAAAATCACAGTTAAAGAGACGCCAGAGTTATCCTTAAATGTTGTATTTATATCTAAATATATCTAAATATATAATGGTGAAAGTTGCTGACTGGGCAGAACACTTCTCTAAATGTAAACAAAATTTAAATAAATTCAGTATTATGTAGCAACTCGCCTGTGAGTTGTTGCTTGTGAGCATTTCCATTTTTGTGGGAAAAATAGTTTATTAAATTAATGTCTAAAAGCTAGCTGTAAAATGACTAGCAAAGCATTCATAAAACATAGAACTTTTCATTCCTTTTAACACAGCTGTAAAAATTCACCGCTTCTAAGAAATAAGGAGCACAGGGAGCTAGCAATGTTTTTTTCCACTTCCACCCAAAGGCTGCACAATAAAATACAAGTGTGGTTACCACCACTTTTTCTTTCTCTTTTCCCTGCTCTCCTATAGCATAATTGGAGCTGAAAGGACAAAGATGAGAATCAACTAGAATTTAGCATATAGGAGGGAGAACCTTTCAGAACTGCATTGAACTGTTTCTTCAGTAGCCTTGTATTTTAAGTCACCTCTCCTACTACATAGAAAATCAAATCATATGAAAATCAAAATTTTAGCAATTATTTCCTCTAATTGGCTAGCAAAATAATTATCCTTATGGTTAACCACTACAGAATTAAATCCCTGAGATTAGCTCAGTTGATTACAACATGGTGCTAAAAACACCAGGGTTGTGGGTTCAATCCCTATACTCACTTTAGGCCACTCCCTGTAGGGTTGGACATTATGACAGTTTAGGGTCCCTTCCAGCTGACAACATCCTGTATGTACATTGTTTGGGTCCTGATACAACAGTTTTGGTTGCATTTAACGTAATTCCTATGGAAAGATTTTTTCTGTTTTCATTTACTGGAAGGTTCACTCTCTTCTCTGACAACCAGTGCGAACATACGTATATCTACATATTTTATAATTAATTATCTTTAAAAATACAGCCAAACAAAAAAAGTAAGGATTATTATAAAGATGAGATATTATGAAAAAATTACTTTGGAGTCTGCATTTGTTAATGCTGGGTTGATGAATCTTCACCTATTTTTAGATTTTTTTTTTTCTTAGTGGCTTCATAGAGTCAGAAAAGTTCATGCTGATCATGTAACCTCATTTCTTGCATACTGAGACAGAGACCCTATTATTGTGACATGTTTCATACTGCTTTTGAATTATCTAAAAAAATCTTGATCTAAAAAATTCCAGTCTTGAAGAATTTAGTTCAGCCTTAGTTAATTGTTCTGAAGAAAAATGGCCTTCTATTGTCTGTAAAAACTTACTTTTATTTGCAGTATTTGTAGTTTACTCCACCTTGATGCTTTATCATAACCTTGTATGCCAGACTGGGGGAGCTCCCTATTGGAAAATTTCTGTTCCCTAGAGAGGTATTTAAAGACTGCATGAAATTGCTCCTGATACACTGAGTTAACCGAGTTCCTTGAAACTTGACTTGAATAGTAAACATGTATATATATATATTCAATTTTCAATGCTTCTTATGCATGTGTTTGAATACTCTTCAGTATTTTGCAGAGTTTTTTGCAGTTTTTTTGCAGTCTGGAGCACATTCTGCCCCTCCTTCTTCACCGATCTTGGTGTCTGCAGGGTATCTCTCACATCCTGTCACTCACCTCTCTGCCTGCTAATGCCTTAGGATTTTTTAACCCTTTCTAAAATTTGTTATCCCTGAGGCATTACGACTATCACTGACAGGCATGGCCAGTGGTGAGTTCATAAATAGCAATTTTAAAGTAATATTCATTCCATCTCATGAACTTAATATAAGTTGGACAGGATCCTTTATAGATAAGAAATTACTGATTTTTGTAATTCAGCTGGAATGAAGTTATTCTGAAGAAATGTATTCTCTTGCAGGCTAGCAAGTACTTATTTGTTTCCGTTTGTATTTACTAATTATTGAAAGCATTTAGAGGGTTTTTTAGTGCTGGAGGCATCTTGTCCATCATTTCACCCTTCACTCACTCTGAAGTCCTACAAACCATCTCACATTTTTTATAATCCTATGCAGAAGCACCTGAAATGTTCAATCACATGTTCCTTGCTGCGCTTTTGTGTTTGTAGCTCATAGTACACAAAAATAATGAATAGGTTATTTTATGTAGATTTTTTTCTCTAAGGAAGATAAACTGCATTCTTTGAATTGTAGCATGTATTCAATACACCAGACATAAAAGATAATTTAGTTGTCATAATTAATGGCTGATGATTATAGTACAGAATTTCATACACATAACTTTTTTAAGGAGTGGTAGAAGCTGACAGCTGAAACATTTGAATATGTTTCTGCTTAGAGTGACACCAGGAGCCATCGTAGTCCAGTAACTTATGCTGAAAGTTAAAAGCTAAATAACAAATCTAGTTGCCTCATTTTTTTTATAAATTCACCCTAAATTAATAAGCATCTAACCTAATTCTGAAGTGGTTACATGTAGCCAACAATAGCACTCATGTCTCTGCTCCAGGTAAGTTACTGCTTTTGTTTTTACTCTGCATAATTATGTTGCACATGAAAAATAGTAATTTATAAGGGTTTTGCTATTTTTTAAATAGATCATGCTCAGTGAAAAAATTACTTTTGATGGCTTGACTCTCCAAAGAAAGTACTTACCACAAGTAGGAATTCCATGGGCTGTGCAGGAGCACTAGATGAAGTGATATCACCCTTTTCCAGTAAACTACTTTTTTCTTTGTCTCATCCAGTGTTCTATAACCACTGATTTCTTGTCTGATTAGATGTTAGCCACCTCAGCAGCTGTGTATCCTTGAATTGAGGAAAACATCCACAGCAAGCTCAAAGAAAAAACAGGTGTCTGTTCTAATGAAGATCAATTTACCTCAGAATTAAGACTATGAAAAACAACACCAAGTTCACCTTCCTCCAGTCAAGACCTTTGCAAATATAATAGACCTTTCATCTGACAGGAAGAGGCTTGAGGAAAACAAAAGCTTTGCTTTGCAGACAGAAAGTGTTGTCTCTGTACAAGCTGAAACTGGCATTACACACTCTACGAGCTTTGTACATCATGACAGCTTTATTTTAAACACAATGGTTTACAAAAAAAATAGGCAAGCTTTTCTTTTGGGAAGGGAATGCATTTGTTACTACTTTTCTGGAAATCAAAATTAAAAACTCATGAACAAACAAACAATCAATAAATTTAGTCATTTTTTATTCTATTTGATAAAAAAAAGGTTTCCTAGGGCAAGAGTAAAGAGAGTTTATATAACTCAGCTTCAGAAATTTCTGATAGATTTAAGTCACTTTGGTTCTGGAGACTTTTATTGTAGATGTAAAACTTTTTATAAAGTCAAGTACATGTTGTAATATTTCCCTTTACAAGGCTTTGTACAAGCTGGTCAGACTGTGTAATATATTAATACTGGTTGCCTTTATAGGCTTTATATTTTCATTGTATTGAAGACAGAATTACTTGCATAAAATGTATCTCTTCTCACTTTTCACTCAAACTAAACTCTTAAATGAGTTTTAGTTTTCTGACCCTTAATCCCACAAAGTAAATGGAAAATGTACTTAGTCTACTTAAAGGAAAACATCAAAAGCTGATTCATTTGCTAATATTACACTTCTCAAAATCCCTTAAATGCCCAGTGCTGCTTATAACCCCCTTAGCAAAATACTAGCAATCACTGAAAATAATTTTAAGAGTTCTCCCATAGATAGTAGAAACTTAAAGTGATATTAAATCAGGCTTGTTATTCCAAGTGTCATTAAAGTCTGCAGCTTTGCTGGCATTTGAACTTTTTTGATACCAAGTCTAAAAGGGATTTTGTTTGACCTAAAAGGAAAGTCTCAGAGCAGTGTCTGGTATTAGATATTCATTCAATTGCAAGGTTGTCAGGCACTAAGACCAAGGCCATAATTCCATGGAAGTATCAATTTTTATTTGTGAGTGTATTTGCCTGTTTGTGAGTGGCTCTACACAGCCTGGTGGGTTTGAGTCTTGTCTTAGTGGTACTTGTAGGGGTATTTTTTTTGTTCCGGAGCTGGCAAAGATTGTTATCAATTTAAAAATTGCTTGAAATATTGCAAAATATATCCATGAAAGCCCTACAAATACAGTTATGTTACCTTTTCTGTTTCAGTAAATCCCTTTTGCTACCAAAATGCGTATTCTCTGGGATTACTAAAAAGTCAATCTCTGTCTCTTTTTTCCTAAATGTAAAGTGTAGTCACTTTGTATTTACTGCAGTGTTAGTTCTTCGTGTTGGGAAATTCTTGCCTTTGTCATTGTTGAGAAGATAACTCAAAAATCTGATTTTCCTCATATCTGTGTACAGAATTTTAAAATCTGATTTTCCTCATATCTGTGTACAGAATTTTAAAATACAATACACAGGAAGCATATTTTAAAGTTTAAAGCTCAAAAGCATAGTTTAATTAAAATTTTGTCCTCAGATATAGCTCTTATCAGAGCCTGCCTTTTCCAATTTTCCAGTCTGATGATTGAGGAGCAGATGGGCAAATCTTGTGACACTGATTTAAAATATATTTGGGTTTTAATATATTTCAACAGCTTGTGTGCTTTGTTCTCTTTTAATGTCTTGGAGATCTTCCTCTATAAATCCTGATGAATCTTTTGAAGATATTGGAGTTTGATTTTTGTGACTTGACTACTTTTACCAGCATTGTGTCCAAAGAATTGCTCAGCTTCTTGCAGAAACTTTTGAATAATGCAGAAGAGAGGCTGAGTAAATAAAAATTAAACCCAAATACACTCTGGGTTACTTTTTTTTTTCAGTGGTGATTCTGAGTAATTATGTGGCAATAGGAACACAGATTTTCTTGGTACCCTTCAGATTTCATAATTTGCACCCAATGAAGTCCTGCAGAGGTTATAGGAAAAGAAACTAAATTATTCCTTTTAGCTTCTCTATTAAGATTTTCTTGCTATGGATGTTCCGTGGAATCTACATGACAAAGTGCTGAGGGATTTATGATAAAGACATCTTAAAGTAGGGTTTGTTGAGTGTTAGGTTTTTTCCCCCCTAATTTTCAGGATATAGACCAATTTTCTTTTCTTGAAGATTTCACTTTTGTGACTGGAGTCAATCACTGAATGGTGAGGGGTTCAAAAATCTGTCAATCTGTGTGGTGACTGACCACCACTCCATTCCCAAGTCACTGAGAAACAATGTAGATGATGAATCAAACTTTTTATTTTCTTTTTACTTTGTTTTTTCACCACAGATGGTATTCTGAGAACACAGATGCTCAAAATAATCCCAAAATCATTCCCAGGACTGCTATGATTTTTTCTTAATCATTCTAGTACATCTGGACTGCCATTTCAGTAGTTTCATGAATCAAAAACAATGTGAAAGATATTTAAGGCAGTTTAAGACTACATTTTAGGCAATTATTTTGTGTATGTGTGTCTATTTTTAAATGCTTTTGGAAAACAGCAGGGTGCACTTCTTATTTTTTATCTGCAGATCCTGCAGTGACACGTGTTGATGAGTGAGCATGTGCGCTCAAACCAAGAGTACATTGCTGAAATTTCTTTCCTGATGTAAAGTTTCAAAACTTTGGAACTGTGTTTCTGATTTTAGTTTTATGAATAACTTGCACACCCTCAATTTATGAGCACCAAGATTTTTTACATAAATCCAGGGTTTAATAAACTGTGAGAACTACTGAAATTTTGATACAGATTTTACCAAAGATTTAAGGATCAATTCATTCAAGCTTCAGATATTATATGACTCACTTTCTTCACAGTGAATTCATGACTGACTTTCATTAAAATACCAAAGAGACACAGCATCTAGAAAGTCAACACACAAAAGAGAAATATCCATAAAAGATGTCACCTACAGTTACTGTCAGTAACTTTGGATTTATGAAACGTCACAGCTTTGAAATTATTCTAAACACAGCAACAAGAAGTTTCCATTAATAATACTTTTGTCAGAAAGAAGTTGCATATAAATAGTAAGAATTTTATGAAAAATCAAAATTTTTTGCTCGTTTTCTCTATCTTATAAAGCACAACTCTCTTTATATATTGTTTTATGTGTATATTCTTTTACATATAAAAGTTTAAGATGAATGTATAAGATTACACTTTGATAAAACCTGTAATTGTTTTATATTTTTTCACTTAACAACCCCTATGTATGTTAATATGTTGAAGAATATATTTTTTTTCTTTTATTATCTTTCCCGCCTTACTTATTATTGGAGTAGTTTAAAAAATGTGAAATGTTTCCAGCAACATGGAACCCTGAAATATGCAATGGAGCTAGGTCTTGATTTTGAAAAAAAAACCTGTAAAATTAAGCTTATTACCTCATATATTTGTGGGGATTTGACAGGCAAGAATTTATCCTTGTCTAATATATAATTTGTAGTGATACCACGAAGACTTGTGACATCATTCAGAGCATGAATTTTGGTGTTCTTCCAAAGACTTTCCAATTTGTTTGGTTTTCTAATAAATAGAAAATTCTGCCGCTCATATAATTTATGACAGGAATTAATGAGTTTTCATATAATGAAAACTTCACCAGTATTGAAATAATTATTGCAGCTTATCTAAGAATTAAGATACAAACCCTTTGTCTTTTAACAACTTGATATTCTTTTTAGTTTTCCCAGAAATGTCACCAAATCTGGTTTTGTTTTGGTATCATTGTTTTTCGTCACGTCCCATTTTCTCTAATTTCACATCTCACAGCCTGTGTAGCACAGTGAATGTCTTTTCTTTTTAGTTATTGTTTTGTTAAATAGTCTGTGATCTGTAATTGATGTTTACAAAAATAATTGCTTAAGGTTTTGTTTATTTGTTTCATTACACTGCAATATAGATTTCTAGGATAATGGAAATTTTTCAGCATGCTATTTCAGCAATGTATTTTCATTATATGCCAATGTTTATGCATAAAGCATCCTGTTTACTTGTTGTTGGGTGACAAGCAGCTTGTCAAGTATGCATGACTGACTTTCTTCTAAGAATATTTAAAATTCTTTATATGAAGATCTTTATATGACTAGATCTCCTCAACTAACATAGTGAGGGGAAACGAACACCTTACTGAATATTTATAGTTTTGATGGCCTAAGTACTTCTTTATGGAATTTTGTTTTCCTTTTTTTCTTTTCTTCTGTTCTGTAAGTAGTTAGGTCCTTTTTATATATTAATAGTTTATTGCTAATATTAAGTCTTTATTTAACTCTTGGAAAAGAGGATTTAGACCTTGGAGAGATAATAAATCAGAGATCAAAAGACCTGAGGCATCTAAGTCAAGGTGTTTCCCAGGATTTAATAATAGTTAAATTATTTTGATGGAAAAAGTGTTGTGCTAGTGCAACACTTGAATATAATGTATTCAAACATGTGTCAGGTTATTGTGGTTATTTCTGTGTTGTTTTCATTGCCTTAGTCGCTGCTACATTAGGGATAGGACCAGGAAACACCTAAAAACATCTAAAAACATCATCACTAACTGTGATGTCTAACATATTAGATCTGTATGAAAAGGTATCTGGCACTCTGAATATGCAATTTCAACACGGCTTGCTGCAGATTTAGTAAGCTCAGTTCCTCAGCAATCGTAGGACACAAAGGAAGACGGATTTAGCTGACTAAACTAATTCTGTTTGTGAGATGCTTTGTTTATCCTACTCTGCTGGTGCCTTTAAGTACCATTTTTGGCCTGATCATATATTTCTTTGCGTTGAACGTACTGGCATCAAAGCAAAAATTAAACTGTTGAAGTTGACTGTGAGTATAACAGCTATATTTTAATAATGCTCATTGTATCAAGTGCACATAATTAAAAAACAGGAAACTCACACTGTATTTCCAGTCTTCACGATTGTATTTTTTCTGCAAGCTCTTGGCAAGGAAGGGGTCTTGGTTTTGTTTTTCTGTTGCAGTGAAAAGTCATAATGCAAGAACCTTTTTAAATCTTATGCCCAGTTCTAAGACCCTTACAGAGTTATCAGAGTTTTAAAATGTAAGATCTCATTTTTGCTGGTGAGGATCTGCTTACAAAGCAGGTTATGTTGTATAATAAATGTTGGAACACTAATGGGCTGAAGGATTCTTATATTTATCAAATTAATTCCTTTACGGTTGTGGGTAATTTTTTTCCTAAATATGTTAAACTCCATTTCACTCTTTTTAAAATAAATTTAGTATTCCTTTTCACTAAAAGATTCTCATATGTTCTTCCAGGGTAAATTGTTAAAGTTTCAAACCATTTCATGTATGCCAGAAGAAAATATTTTCTCTGTCCGTAATTTTTGTTTCCTGTTTTGATTTGCATCTTTATATAATATTTTAACACAAGGTGCCTATCCCTAGCTAATCAACAGAGTGGATCCAGATAAATTTTTTACTTTTGCTGACTGGCACTTAGTTTGATGAAAGATATGTAAACATTTCTAATGCAACATGAACAACCAATTAACAAAGAGGTGACCTTTTTCTTCCATTATACAATTGTCATTCAGTAGTGCATTTAATGAGCATCCAGAATTCCTGAGAGCCTCTTCTAGAAATGTATTGTCATCTCTGATGAGCATGCAGCTGGCTGAAGTAGAATTTTTGATAAATGTGTACCTTTATCAGCCTTGCTCTCTGGGACCCATTAGGAAAGCTTTAACATTGTGAATCATCTAGGCAGCCTCAGATGTAGAAATACAATGAAATAAAAATGGAACTGAGCTCCAGACTTAAATTAGGGCCATACTTTTGCATATAAAAGTAATAAGATATAAAGATATAAAGGTCATTTAGGCACATGAATGTGTTATAACTACAGAATTTTTATTTGGGAGTTTCAGAGACCTCTTATTTTTATGAACCATGTTGACATTTTCATACACTTGGTATAATCCATGTGAAGAATAAACAGATTGGTGTTTTGATGCACAAATATCTATCTGCAAGATTTTTTGGGCTACAGTGTGATAGGAAGATCATTGTTTGTAAAGAATTCAAAGGAGGATTTCTGCCAATTTTTTGTTTGTATGAAAACTGAATGCATTCTCTCAGGATCAGAAAGAACTGCTTGTAGGAGGGGGCTGATGCTCAAAATCTTATGACAGCTGCAGCAACAAAAGTGACATAGCTTTCACAATGGGGAAGATATGGTTGATTATAAATATTTAACAGAAATTAAATATCTTGTATAAAAAACATTTCATAATACAGAAGAATATCTCCAAGATAGGTGAAGGATATAAGATAAAGCTGACCTGTAACAGAGTTGGGAAAGCAAGTGTCTAAAAAGTAAGGTGGTAGGGGTCAGTGGGCAGGTGGCAAATGAATAAAGTGCTCATGCAGTCTCTCACCCTTCCAGATGAGTTTTGAGGGAGAAGAATAGGAAAGAAACTGAAAGGAGAATGATAAAAGACAAGTGATACACATCTTTCCTTAGGGGCCTGACATTAATGAGCCTGTAATGGGCTTCTTAGATTAAGTTATCTTTTGCTGAAATATGTAAAGTTAAGCAGTTATGCTAATAAAAAAAAAGGAGTAGCAGGACAGATTAAAAAGAGGAGTCAAAAGTAAAATATGGAACTCTGCATTGCAAGTCAGTTTACATGCAGTTTGGCTATTAAAAAAGCTATAATTTAGGATTACAGGGCCTTGATATGTTTTAGCTGTGTAGTTTGAAAACTAAATTATCTCCTACAAGATTATGTGTTTCTTCTACAAACATTATTCCCTAAAATATTGTTTATACATGAGCACACACGTTCACATAAACTCCTGTGAAATATTTATATTTTTTGAACTGAATATAAAAGGTTAAGATGCTATTTTCTTTTTAAAACAGGTTGCCTGTTGATTGCCTGCTAATGTACTTGAGAAACTCTTATGCCGGACATTTGTTTTGGCTCTTGAGACAAGCATGACAGCATAAATCAAGCAAATCACTTCACTGATGTATAATATAACATATATTTTACTAAATATTAAAGTACTCTTTAAAGGGCACTGAAGGTGGTTGGAGGAAAAGGCTTTGGGGTTTTTTAAATATTTTTCAGTTTGACTAGTTTTATGAAAATTATTGTCTATCTTTATTCCTACATCGTTGCTTATCTTCAAAACAACACACCAACCTCATTAGCCTAAGTTTAAATGAAAGTGTAGCAGTGAAGGATGTGATTTGATTTGGTTAGGTTTCATCTTTGAAGAGTTTCACCCCAAATTATTTGCTGAGTACTTAAATTCAGGATAGCATTTTGACAGGCCACTCTTCCTGGACCACTGGACGCCTTGCCACAAATTGAGGAGCCTCCCAGTAGGCAGTTGAATCCTGGTCATGGTGTACAATCACTGCCTCCTAACATAATCCTCTGGATTACAGTTTGGGTGCATTGACCATGTTATGGAATTTCTAGGTCACAGAACATCTGAGATTGGCATGAAATCACAGAAGAGCTGAGATTTGCACTGATTTCTGGGCATCTTCTAGTCCAACCCCACTGCTCATATCAGGGTCAGTGAGAACAGGTTCTTCAGTGCTTCAAAGAACAGGTTTCCAATCTCCAAGGACAGAGACACCACAGGCTAAGCTCTCTCCGTAACCTGGTCCAGCTTTTGACCACTCTTACAGTTAAGTCACTTCTCATACTTAAATGGAATTCAGTTTGTGTCTAATGTTTCTTGTCCTGCTGCTGGGCACAACTGAGGACAGTATAACTCTTTGTTCTACACACTCACATCACATGTTCATATTGGAATATTGCTTTTGCAACTTGAGCTGACACTAAGATATACAGAAGGAAGAATGATAACAATTTGAGTGGTTCTTGCTGCACAGCTACATACTTTAAGCTGGAAAATCTGTTGTTTTTGGCAAAAATCTAGAAAAGGAACTGGAAAAACTTAAGATATTTTCCATTATGGGAAATTTGAGAGGAAAATTCCTAATTTCATTTGGACCAAAACCAAATAACTGAAAAGAAAGAACTTAACACCTGCATGTAGCTCATAATCCTTACTGTTACTTTATGTGCCCGGCCCAGAACAATCCTATTTATATATTTTCCCACCTTTGATGCATAATTCTGCCTGTAACTTTATTAGAATAGTAAACTGTATAATTTAATCACAGCTGAAAATTGCACAAGTATTTCAATAAAATGGTTTGTTTGGGGAAACTTATTGGAAACGTACTCATGCACTGAATGGAAAATATGGAGTGAGATTTGTAAATGGAATAAGTCTAAGAGACAACTGAGTTGTTTTTATAACTGTTATTTAGTTCTGGGTTTTCCTTTTCTGATCAGTAGGATTGCAATCTCTACCATTTTGTTTCTAAAACATTCATTCATTAATTTTGGCTTGTTGCTATTTGCAAAGCAGCTATGCTAATTCAGATCTTAGCCACATTGTGTATTTGAATGCTGATCAGCATGTTGTTATATTTTTATTTTACTGGTCTCATTTAGATTTCATTTTATTGGATATTCCAAAACTATTGTGAACTCCTAGCATTTACGAGGTTTTTATTTGGCACTGAAAGCATGTGTGTTTATAGAATAGAATTTATAATAGAATACATTTATTTACATATTTAAATGAATATTTATCAGAGTTTTTTTCAAACTTGGAATATGCTATCTGGAATAACTTTGGGTCCGTATTAATAACTGCACCATATGTCTCTATATTTCTGAACCAGGTGGCTGGCAATCATGTCTCCAGATGAGCAGTGGTTCAGTGACAGCAACAAAAACCCCTCTTGTTCTGTGCACACATTGCCATGAACAATCTCTGCTTTCTGCTTTAATTTTAATGTTTATTTCTGAATGCTGTTTTAATATCAAAATTCTGATGTTTGATGATAATTCAGTATTGGATAACTAGCATTTGTTTCGTATGTGATTGAAGGACAGATGTTGCTAAACAAAGAACACCTATATTAGCATTATCTTCTCTGCAGTGTTGGTTAAGTTACTCGTATTGCACATCTCTTGCAAGAGTACTTGGCCTAGTAGCTGCTGTATCATGTATTCACTAAATTTATATGTTTCTCCATAGTCAGAATAAAGCTATTTCTATAAAACCTATTTCCTATCTATTTTGTAGAAAGAAAGATTTTTCATGTCAGTTTATCAGTCTGTACTTCACATATATGATTTCTTTTATTCCAACTAATATTTTCTTTCCTTAGACACATAAAAATTATTACAGCTAGTAGATAAAGTTGGCCTATATTTCCAAAGACTTTTCTTCAATGTATTTTCTGACTTTATATGTACTGATATTAGCATACAATATTCCACTCTAAAGAAAGTGATAAGGCAGTTTTCAGTGTTTTTTAGTTTGTTTATTGGTTATAATTTTTGAGTTACTTCATGATATTACTGTGTGGCTTTTTTATTTTTAGAAATCTAATAAGTATTGTGTATAATGTGAATTTTAATATATATGTTTCCTTAAGTGTTTTAACAAAAAAGCTTAAATCTTTTCAGTGTAAGTTTCAAGCTAAAATCATCACAATGCTATAAGTTAAAGTATATAGAGTTCTATATCCCTCAAAGCTTGAGAAGTTCAAGTGACACAGAGACACTTCACCTAAGTTGGCCTGTTGCTATTTTTTGTACAGACATACATAGAGAGAGAGAAGAAGAACATGGAGTGTTTTGATTTTAGTGCAACTTCATCCAGAAAAAGATCATAGTTTTGTTTTCCTCACAAATCTTGAACTTGAATATAATCTCTTGTTTCAGAGGGGAAATTTTCTTTTGTATATAAACTTGAATTAGTACTGGTGCAGGTGTAGGCTGGTTTTTTTTGAGAGACTCCCATATTGTTTTTGTTCTGCATTTGTCTTCACTTCGACCACTTCCTTTCTTTTCCCTGTACTTTAAAAAAAAAAAAGACAAAACCCCAACACCATGATTGGCTTACTAATACATAGTGTTTCTCATATTACCTGGTAATCTGTCTCTGTGCTGTATGCTTTGGCAAGAAATGGGTAGTAGTTTATATTATTTGATATTCTCATATGAGTCCATGCCTGTTATTTCCAAGGATATTTTCTACACAAAATGTCATGTTCAGAACTAATGGGTGAGTGACTGCTGGACAAATATGACCTGTTTTCTGGAGACAAAAATAATAAGGTACTATTAAAAAAAAAAATTAGTTGAGCAGGTCAGGAGGAACACCTTATGTAACTTTTGTAACAGAAGAAATAAAAGACTGAAGTTCTTTGTCTCTTCCACAAGTTCAGAAAGCTGTAGAACAGAGAAAGTCTCGGGGATTTTATGTGTGTTTAAACGCAAAACAAACAATTGAATTATGCACACATTCAACTAGAGTGTTGCAGTAATAAATGTTTTGATACACATCATCTTCCCAATCCATTATTCTTCCTTGTCTTCTGGGAAGCTGTTCCTATATTAGGTAAGTAACTTTATATTCCCCACAATGTGAGAGAGTATAAGAAGGGGCTAAGCACAGACATATTCAAACAACAATGGTTCTTGTTAATTTTTCAGATATTCAGGAGTGTTTGCTGTATCTCTTCTCTAAGACAGAATATCAAATACACAGGCTGAGCAAAGGACATAACAGAAGAACTGAAAGCTAACAAATCATTCATGTTGCTTCATTACATATATAGTGAGATTTCTAAAAGTGCTCCTGTCTGTTGTGTGCATTGTATCAATTGTTGGTTCCAACAGGGAATAAGAGCTTTAAATTCTCCATCAAAATTCTTCCTGTTGCCTCCTAAGAGAACTTGTGAGAAACCCAAATTCAAAGCACCTGAGAAAATCTGAATTTATGAGTTATTGCTTACTTGTCTTTTACAAGTTTTGAGACGTTTTTCCTAAAGGTTTCTCTTCTTATACATAACAAAAATCTTAACTAGATTTAAATACCAATGTAAAGCACTCTGTCACAGAGAATAGGATAGATTGATTGCAGTACTAAAACCTTCAATAAATTTTGTTATATCAGTTATCTATATTTTTGATTCTGTTTAGTTTAGATTTTTTTTATTGCTTGGATGGTGAATTTTCATCTCATAAACAGACATATCTAAGTGAACTATAAAGGGATATTTCCTCTAAAAATTATACCTACAGAAATAATTTTGTTATACCTTTAGAAGTACACTTTTATGGCTAAATTAAAGTTTTTCAGCATAAAGAGTTCCCAAAAGGAAAACTAGATGTATCCCATCACTGGGGGTAGCAGACTGAACTACAATATTTTAGCTAAATATTTTTGCTGGATTTTCTGATAGAAAATAAATGCATTTCTACCTGAATTGCCTGCCATCTTATGGAATGATTTTTTTTTTTTGTGCATTATGCCCCATCTTTCAATACAAATAGTTTCCAAATCCTGCAATTTAGAAAACATTTATTAAAGAGAAGATGGTGATGCTTCATGGTTTCTATATGGCAGTATTTATGGTATACTTGCATGACATATTTAACTTAAGCAATCTTGTTTTAGTGGAAAGGCAGCTACTGATAGAGGAGAAGAGCTTAAAGGCAGCCTAATATTCTGTGAAAGCCTAACTTTCTGTGATTACTTTGTGACTCCATAATCCAAGTCCTTTCCTACAATACAGTAAAAAAAAAAAATTTTCCACAAAACCCTTCTCAAGTTTCATTTCTATTTCTAAAAACAAACTAAAATTTGGCAATTTGCCAAGAAATAACCAGGAGGTTTTTGACAATCTCTTCCAACCTAAACCATTCATAATTCAGAATCTTAATTCTGTCATTCTAAATGGACAGTGTGCAAGCGCTTTTGCACTACACCACTGAAACACTTCATCACATAGATGAGAAACAAAAAATAATATACAGCCATTGTTCTTCTCTGTTCTAGTTTGAAAAAAGGCTCATTCCAATTTTGCCTTGCACTTTTGCATATGGAAATGTCAGTGCTCCACTGGGTCTATGAGACTATGTGTATGAATTTTCCCAGAACAGTCACCACATGTAAGGAATGTAAATTCTGTGGTTCTGTCCCTTGAATATCCATTTATCTCTGGAAAGTTTTTCTCCTCAAGAATTACAGAGTGTGTGGACCAACCCATGACAGCACCAGGAAAGGAATGTTATCCTAAAAAAGTTTAGCTATTTTGTAAACAATAGGATGATTTTGTAAAGTGAAGGAATGTGTAAAAAAGAAAAACAAAGAAAAGATATTTTGAAATATTTACATGGATTTCTTTTTTCCTCTGCAGGTCCTTTTAAGTGAAGCAGCCATATCTTGGATTTCATTGTGTGACCTTAAAACTTAGTGTCAAGCCCTTCAGGTAGCTACTAGATTTTGTGAGGTTAAAAGGTAAGTGAAATATTTAATGCTAAATATTTAATGCTAAAAAATCACTATAAGAAAACAGAAACCTCAGTATTTAGTAGGCATTGTTATTAAGATTATGTGTTAGCATGAATGACAACCATAGTGTGAGGGGCTCTTTGCAGTCTCGTTCAAAATTTATTGCTTTTTAAAAATTTCTCATGGTAGTTTCTGAGTTATAAGTTAAAAAATAAAACACCTACATGAAGGAAATATGGAAGTGGAATTGCAAACATGTTGTCCTCTATACAACTTGGTATCATTAATACAAGAATTCAGGTATGCAAATCAAAATGTGACATGAGGGGAAATGAAAAAGGGTATAAAAACTGTGATGTAGATATTAGACAAATGTAATTATCTTTTGATGGTTTTGTTTGTTTGGGGATTTTAGTTTGTTTATTTTTTTTTCTAAAGCAGAAAACAAAAAACTGGCCAAGCTTAACTGAAATAATCAAGTGGAATGGAAAGAGTTAATTGAGCACACAGCAAACAAAGCTGACTTGTTAAGTCTTGGTCATTTATGTGATGCGGAATGTCTTTTTTGAAATAAGATTCAGTAAAAGCAGTGTCATCAAGAATACCTGTTTTGTTATTTTATGAGACAGATTAGAGAAAGCATATCTATTTAATCAGTCCTTTATATTAAACATATGTAAAATGCTCACTTAAAACATTAATTTAAATCAAGGGGAATTAAATGAATTCTCTATAAATCAGCATTTCTTTTATCTCTAAGAGAGACATTTCTCATCCTTTACATATTTGTGGGTCAGATATTGCCTCAAGAAGAAAGAAGTTTATGAATAATTTACAAATCACCATTTTTTGCTTCTGATGAGAGCAGTAAGACATGCTTTCAGGGCTAGTTACATGCAACATATTCCAGGAAATATTGCTTATTAAAAGAAGCCTTTTCTCTTGTATTGGAGTTCTCAGTCCAAGAAGGACATGGATCTTTTAGAGAGGGTGCAGAGGAGGACCACAAAATAATGCAGGTCAGGAACACCTGAGCTGTGAACACGGGCTAAGAGAGTTGCAGTTGTTCAGTCTGGAGAAGAAAAGACATAAGGGGCATCTTATCACGTTCTTTTAATATATAAAGGGGCAGTTATAAGAAAGATGGAGAAAGGCTTTTAACCAGCTCTTGCAGTGTCAGGACGAGGGGCAATGACTTTTCATTGGAAGAGGGTAAGTTTACATTGGACATACTGAAAACATTTTTTATAACGAGGGTTGTGGGACACTGAAGCAGATTGTCCAGAGGAGTGGTAGATGCCCCATGCCTGGAAGTGTTCAAGGTCAAGATGGAGGAGCTTTAGGCAATGTGATCTAGTGAAAGATGTCTCTGCCCATGGCAGGTAGGTTTACTAGAAAGTCTCGTAAGGTACCTTCCAACAAAAAAAAACACTCTATAATTCTATTGTGTGTCTTGGAAGAGAATTTATATCTGAAATTTTAGGGAATATGACCAAACAAGTTATTGTCTGAAACAGAGTAAAAATCATCATAATGAAATATTAAAGCCTAAAATAATAAAAGGACTAAGTGTGCATTAATATTATTTTCAATAAATTGGTAGTAGGGAAATATCTCTAGAGAAAAAAAAAATCCCTTCTGTACCAAACTATTAGGAAATTCTAATGACAGGTCCAATACGGTGATGCTAGTTTTTCCATCCAGATTACTCTAAATTAACTATTGCACTCTACCTTTATATATTTTTGAAGTACATGTTAAAAACTCCTGTCAAAACTGAGCCCAGAAGCTAATGAGACTTTTATGCCATGACATTTATGGTCCAGAAAAACAAAACAAGTTAGCATGTGGAAAATAATTTACTGGATTAGGAAAAGGTAAGGAATACTTAGAAACCAAGCATACATTTAGGATTAATAGTTATCATCAGTGATTCCACCTCTAGTGCCTGTGGCCATCAATACAGGTAATTTTTTAATGAGCTGATGGTGACAAGTTTCTACGCTGTATTACTTCTCAAAAAAAATTTAATTTATATTATTAGTAGCTCATTCTTCAGATAACATTATTAGAAAATACATTCTTAATATTGATAAACTATTTTCTTCAATACTTGAATTAAATGTCACTATTAGCAATATGCTGACATGCAGTTTATTTAGTTCATTGAATTACACTGACATTTGACTTACTATTTTTCTATTAATTTAAAAAGTGCTTACAATTCAATGGAAAAAACTATTTTCTTTAAATAATTGTCTGTATAAGAACATTTTAAGAATATCTGTTTGGTACTTACTTGTCAAGAATGTGAGATATGCTTATTCAGATGATGAATTTTGCAATTCAGTCCTTATGCCTGACAAAACTAATTCCAATTTATGCTTCCTCTGGTCACAAGAAGGAACATGACAAGTCTTTATTCTCTACACCTTCAAACCAGACAATGTTCCTAATGTCTGACTACACATGGCCTGCTTTATCTGTCTGATGGTATTATGTCGCACTGCATTTTGCAGAAAATTAAATGTTTCTAATGTAACCATAAATTCATCTTTTTTTGTTAATCTCAGAAGTTTAATCCTTAGCAAAGAGGATTTGACATATCAAATCACTTCTTGGTTTCTATTTCGATGTGCTTAAATATAGTTGCTAATAAAATCATTGACACCTACATGTATGTAATATTTTATACCTAAGAGAGGAAGATATAGAAAGTAAATATGTGCAAGATATTTTATTTAATTGACTATAAACTCCCTGATGCATTTCAGGAGGTGAAAATAGTATTTCTTGATGTATTTCAGGAATAAATCTTTTATATCTGATTAAAATGCAAATGAGCATCACAAACTATTGTAATTTGTAAGGGTTAATCTCCTGATGCAATCTTCCATCTGCTTCAGGTGTAGTGTTTGTAGAGAATTTGCTACAATTACTGAATGCAATTTGGGTGCAGGTGCAATCCCCGACCTAAAACTCCCTATGCAAATGCAAACTTTTTAATAATACTTTCGATGATATCTGCTATTTTAAAAAAAAGTCTGCAACTTCATAATAAAATCATTGTTAGTGATAAGAAATTATGGAAGTGCTATGGAAAATTTGCATGAGAACATATGGAAAACCTGAGATCAGGATCTAATCTCATGTTTCACATCTTAATAATGCTAATTTGGTTATTTTTAGTTCTTAAGCTGTTTACTTAATATTCAATGAGACATAAAACAAGCTAGAAGTCAATTTAATTTTCTTAAAGATTTTTATTTCTGTGTTTTGCAGATTAGATTTTATTAACTGCTTACTAGGGTCTTTTATTAAAGAATTGCATTGCAAGAATTAGTAAGGGAAGGGAAATTATCTCAAAATCTCTTATCTCTAAATATGGTTCTTTGGCTGTAAGAACTCAGAGTAATTTTTTGAGATCTTATCACATTAAAATCAACCAATAAATGTGAACTTTATCACACCTACACTTAGAAATTAGTAGAGGGACACAAATTTCTTGGAGTAATGGTCACTAGATACAAGAGAATAGGAAGTGAAGAATTGTGTTCTTCAATGTGTTCTTCATTTCCTTGCCTCTCTTCAAATGTATCAGAGAGGCAGGGAAATGTTACCTAAAGGTAATTTTCTATTTAATGGATGTTGCAAAAAGTGGTGTTGCATTATTACTTTAAAAATATTTTAACTTTTTGAATTTGGTTGAAAGAATAACAAACCTGCCCTTTCAGTAAAATATTGTACACAGCTTCTGCAAAACAAATAGTCTGCTTTGAAAGCTGGCAAAAAATGCAGGATCAGCAATGATTTGACATTGAGAAATTAAGCTGAGTTATTTAGTGGCAGGAAAATACATTCAATGAGCAGAGAAAAATAAGAATACTGTTCTTGCAAAGAACAGTAATACTCTGTGAAATGGTTGCCTGTCTAGAGGAGCTTTCTTTGTAACTTTTTTTAAATTGAAAAAGTAATCAAATATTCAGTTCACTCTCAGTTGATTTTTTGATAGGCTGTGTGTCATCATATGGCAAAGTAATTTTTGAAAAATGTTATCTTTTAAAGGATAATTGCATAAGTAAAAATCTGCAAGATTTTTTTTTTCTCTATGATGCCTGGAGTTATATGGCCATGCTTATGTCCTGAGCAAGAACACTCCTTGCTAGAGGACCCCACCCTTGAACGCTAGAATGGCGTATCTTGGACTGCTGGAGTGAAGAGATAAGTAACATGGAACAAAAGACAGTAGATAAAGACAGTAACAGAAACATTCTTAAGGGTGAAAGAAATTAAAGATTAAGTGATCATAAAAACTTGGGGTTTAGAGTGTATTTCTTAGTGAGTATGTGTATTTTTATTACAGATAGTAAGTAAAAACTAATATCTCTTCAAGAGGAGATAAGAGCATCTATGAAAAAAACACACAAAGATCTAGAAAGTAGATTGTGATAATTCAAAAATGAAGGAAATAGCAGAGCTTTATTAATTTCTATGACTATGTAGAAAGACCCTGACCTTCCTGGCCTGTAACTATTACATATGAATGAAAATTGGCAGTGGTTGTAAAATTAGGTTAATTGCTGATACTGTGATGGATGTTGCAAAGAAAGGGTGAAACGTAATGGGTAAATTGCAACTGCATAATTTCTGATATATTAGAAAGGCTTTGACCTAAACCAGGCTAAGTTTACCAAACTCAGAATATGGTAGAATAACTCCCAGCATAATTGTCTAATAGCAATTTTTTCAGCTTCCTAGTCCAAGCAAGAAATATTCTCTCTTCAGTTTGCATCTTCATAACTGTCATAAATTTGGTGTCCAGCTCTGGCTTTTAATATCTTTGCCACTTTTTGTTTTTAATATTCTGTGGCTCTTACTGTTGGCTTTGTGCTTTCAGATTCTATAAAAACAAAGTGGAACTCTGGGGAACTTTCTGTTTCCAAAATAATTGTATGGAAGTGTAGGAATAAGGAAGAAATGAAGTTAAAACTCCTCTTAGAAAAAACTTGTAATCATAAGGTGCTTTTTGCCTGCTGAGGAGATGAGAGCTTTTCTGGTGGTGCATTGGAGAGTTTTCAAAATATATAAGAATAAAAGATTCTTTTTTTCTTTCTTAACAAAGAAAATATCCCTTAAAAAGGATAAAATATTTTTGAAAGTTCTCTTGTTGTTTTTCTATTCTCTTTATCAGTGACAGCAGTTATATAAAATACCTTTAAAAGTAATAATATACTAATTGTTTTAAAATGCTTATTTTTCCCCTTTGATGTCATATACAATTTCCATTAATATCAAGTATAAAATCAATCCATGCATATACATATATATATATACACAGGGAGAGATAAGAACCACCCCACAATGACCTGATTGCATAGTGGTGACATAACTGAGGCAATCTCAACATATCAGTCATATCAGTCTTTTCCTTACTTCCTTTTCTATTCTCAGCTGAATATTACTTCTAGCTCTGTTGCTCCATAATGTGCTCATCTGATCCCCTCGCAAATTAATTCTGCCTAGTAAGCGTAGATCATACCATAGGGGGGAAAATAAACAAAAATTTCCTGCATACTCAGATCTCAGAGGGGTCACTCTAATGATGGAATTGAGGAGACAACACTATGATAGGAGTGGGGGAGGAAGAGGAATGGGAAAGATATGAGAATTGTGCCCGTTGCAACAACAACTAGGACTAAACATATTTAACACTGGAATGCACCACCAATTCATTTTTTGTGAGGGCGTTTGTTTGGGTTTTTTTTGGTTGGTTCATTGTTTGGATGGTTTTTGGGTTTTGGTTTAGGTTTTTTTTGTTTTGTTTTGTTTTGTTTTGTTTTGTTTTGTTTTGTTTTGTTTTGTTTTGTTGGGGTTTTTTTGTGCTTTTTGTTGATTATTTCTCAACTCTTTGTCAAAAAAATATATTTTGTTTCAATGTTAGATTAAGCAGCCTTTGGCTTTCCTGAAGTTCCAGCTGTCCTAGTATACTAAGAACAGCCTACATTTTCAGAGTTTTATATCATGACTATTGTTTAATCATGATTGTTTTAACAAAAAAGTATTTCATTTTTTTCCTAGTAATTATTATTACATCTATTCATGTGCAATGGAAATGTGCTACTGGTTCATAATAGCAAAGTGTCACTAAGACAATAAATATATACATTACTGGAAGTTTCTGTGTCAGACAATACTGTACTACTGTTTTGTTGACTTGAATACTTACTGAAAATCTAAAAATTTTGTTTTTATAATTTTATTATTTCCATCAGTTCCCTTCATGATTATTTCTATTTTATCAAGATATATCAATGAAAATAGAACCTTGGAAGTGGAGGAGATATTAATTGGGAAGGAATCTGGGACGTGGAAGAGATATTAATCAATAGTCAATTGTGCAAGTGAATAATAAATTCAGATGTTAACATGTCTGTAGATGTATGTTTCTCTAAATAATTAAAAGCAAAGATCACCACCACACCATCATCATTATCACCCCTTGTCTACAATGATTTCAAAGTTCTTGAAAGGTTGTCACTGAGGAAGTTCTCATTACTATTTTAATTTAAATGGAAATTACTTATTCAATAAAGCACTACTATCTCTAATTTGGTCTCTAAAGTTTATTTTGTTCATATTATGCTTTCTCGTTTCAATTTGCCAAAGTTCTTCCTTGATTGTTCTAATTTCTGAAATCTATTTATGCCTAGCTGTGAAAAGGACAAAAAGATTTCATTAAAAGAAATGGGTCATTAAGATCTGCATATATTTTCAATAGTTGCTAAAACTATCAACTATTCTCACTTAAGTAGTGAGTTCTATTTTATAAATGTTATAGAACTAGTTAGAGCTCCAGCAGAAAAGCAGCATTAGGTTTTTCAGAGTTTTTACATTAATATATGCATAGGATTTTCAGTCTACTTTCCTTGCTGGGCGAAATTTTCTTTTGCAGTCATTCAGTCATTGAACTTAATTTAGAAATGTCATCTTGTATTTTAAACAATAAGACTTAGCAAAGTGATAAAAAAACGGGGCTTCCAAGTGACCTGACATCTGAAGTGGCAGAAATTTAATTTTGATTAGAGCATGGAATAAAACTTGCAAATCTGGAAGAAATACAAAGAAACCCAACCCACCAAACCAAACGAAACCACAACAAAAATAGAGCAAAAAAGAGTGTGAAAAGTTGAGTTCCAGAGCCCAGAATACCTGCATGCTGAGCAAAGTGTAATGACTGGCTGGGCTTGGTGCATTGGGATTGACAAATTGTCTTCAAGCTAAAGGTGGCAATTTTCAGATGTATTGTACTGTTACTAAATAGTAACTGTTGAAGGTCTGGCTAGTACTTGTCAAACTGTGAGAGAGAATATACATTTAATAACCAGTGAATCATTCTAAGATTGCATGAAGATTTTTGTCTGCCAGCTATTGTACTTCCCTCTAGCAGTTTTAAAGAGAAGGCCTACTTTGAGTGGGTTTTTTTGAAATAAGAACAACCTCACATTCTGAATCTTTTCAATGCAAACATTAGTTCTTTTTCTATTAATCTCAGTTACAAAGAAGGCTACTTTTTTGCTCATTATTGTCCTGTAACATGTTTGAAAACTATTTTGTCTCCTCACATGTCCTAGAATATGCTCCATTGTTTTAAATTTTCTGTAAATAGGATATTTCTTAGTACATTATACAGCTATTTTTTAAAATATTGAACAGATCTAGAACCATCACAAATTCTTCTTGACACATCATCCACTTCCAAAGGGTTCTTACCAATGGGGGTTATTCCAGCAAACTATATTCAAGTATAGTATTCCTATACTAGTAACATGTCCAGAGAGCTTGCCCCCTTCCTGGAAGTGTTCAAGGCCAGGCTGGATGGGCTTTGAACAACCTGCTCTAGTGGGTGGCATCTCTGCCCATGGCCGAGGTTTTGCAACTAGATGAAAGTTTCAGTATTGGAACCCAGACCATTCTGTGGTTATATAAATGTTCATATGTTTAATTTAATTAATGTTATTTTCTACCACCTTCTTACCAATGGGTTTTCTGTGAATGAGATTTGTCTTGGAGAATTAGAGCCCTGGAGCTTATGGTGTAACAGCCCTCATGTGGCTGCTTGGAGAAGCAAGGAAAATTATCTTGCTTGACCCTTAGGTTAGTCATAAAGTTTTAAAATAAATGAGTATGTTCTGCTGTACATTTAAAATGCGTTCCATCAATTTAGAATAAAAATAAGCATGGCATTTACTAGTTCTCTATTGCTAATTACCAATGAGGTACAGAAACTTTAGGATGGGGAAACAAAAGTATTTGTTTCTTTTGATTTTGATTTTTTTTACTGTTATTTTTACACTTGTAATTCAATATTGCCCACAGAAATTGAAAGGTTAACCCAGTTAATGAAGTTATTAATTGGTAAATTGGTCAAAGGTTGTTAACCAATTATTTAATCTGAAATAATCTCAGTTCTTAGTTATAAAACATACAAAAAGCCTCAATGTTTTTCCATTATAAATAGACTGACATTGTAAATCAAAGCAAATATTTGATGAAGGGAGGAACTAGTATGTTTTCAGATATTGAGAGGATAAAAAATTAGACATTTCTCAATTATATATGATAATTATTATAAAGTAATGACTCTTTCTCTAAAACTAATTGTAATTTTCAAAGGAAAAATTTTTATTTCATTGTTTTAAGATGAAACAGCATTTATTGTTTCTGCTTCCATGTAGTTGTATATGTTAAGGAAAAGTATAATGCTGGTATTCAATATGCTGAAGAAATCTGATTTTCAAAAGGCACTATATGAGACTTGTTTAAGTGAAAGCTCATTTTCAAATAATCTTTAATAGTGCATTATAAAGAGTTTGTCTTCTGAAGTTGTAGAATAATTTAAAAATATGGAATTATGATGACTAATCTTTTATCATTCAGAGTACTAAATAATGAACATTTTATGCTCCATTAACTTACAATTTAGAGCACTCTTTCTTTCTTCTCCCTTCTTCACATGAAAGAAGACCATTTACTAAGGCTTCAACTGCAGCCAGCTTTAGCAGAGAACAAAATTTAATATTTTAACAGATCAAATACAGTGCTCTAAATTGAGGGATCATTTAAAAAAAATTCCAAAACTTTTAAACTTGTATGAGCTTAGAAACCAGCAAAAGCAAAATGGGTGGATTACACACTGAAAAGGAGAAGCTTATTTCAGATTCTACACTTGCACAAATAATGTCTATAATAATTCAATGGAGGTATGTTCATATAAGATCTACAAATAAGTGCACTCTGTAGGAAAGAAAAGCTAAGTTTATAATGTTTCTGTAATTAAGTGACTATTATAATTTTTGTTAAAGGACTATTATTGTCTAGTAGGCATAGAAGACATATTTTCATAATTTTTTTAATGTCATGAAAGGCAGGTTTAGTGCTTTGAACAGTTTTAAGTCTTTAATATGTATTTTTTTAAAATATAAATTAAGTTTAGTTGGGGGGAAAGTTTATGCATTTGAGAGAGACACCTCAATCTGTTGATTTCCCAGAGGCTGTCTGGTTGGCCCTTTTCCTATAATGATGACTTGTGGGCACTTCCTTGTTTACACGCAAATGCTGCAGGTGACCCCTCCTGGTCTCTATTTCGTTGATTTTTGATTCCCTTTCACTCACATCATTTCAGACCCTCTCCTCAGCAATCCTGTCTGCCTCTCTTGCACAGGGCTGTTTGCAACTGTCTCCCTCTCCCATCATCACTAGGTTAAAATCCTCCTTATCTTAAAGCATTAAACAGCTTCTAAAGACTTTATCACGATATATTGAGTTGTATGAAAAGACGGAAAACAGCCATCAAAACCAGGTGAGAGTCTGCAGGTTACTGAACGTTTTTGGTGAGTTCTGGAGATATTAGTACAGGGGCTCTAGCTGTAAATTGAAAACATATTCATAAAGATTTCCACTACTTCCATGATTATTGATTTACCTTAAAGCATCATCTGTTATCAAAGAAGATTTTAAAACTTGATGTAAAAAAAATATAAAATTAAACTCGACCAATGCAAAAAAGGATGTATCAGCTGCACAAATTCAGGATTGATCTATAAAAACATATCCATTAAACCAATATTTTCTTATATCTATATTTTATATATATATATATATATATATATATATAATTCTTTTTCTGTTTCCACCTTTTATTTCCATAAAGACCTTTTTTATTTACAGATGTTATCAAGTAGTGCAGAACAATCCATTTAGAATCCAAGTATTTATATAGCACTTGAAAATATCTGAAATACTCTATTAGCACTTAAGTACAAATTTTTCGAGCTTGACAGCAGGGAATAAACAAGAAAAAATACTCAATTTGTGCTCATTAAAACTGGCTAGTGTTTGAAGAGCAGTCACAAATAATTCAGTAAAAGTAATCTAATTGAAGAAAAAGGTGATGTGCAGATAAATGTTTCTGTTCTTTAGCACATCATCTCACTCTACATAAAATCAGAGGTTTGAGA
Organism: Passer domesticus; assembly: GCF_036417665.1. NCBI lineage: Eukaryota > Metazoa > Chordata > Aves > Passeriformes > Passeridae > Passer > Passer domesticus. The sequence continues at coordinate 40,220,340 of NC_087478.1, read as the reverse complement.
AATCCAAGGAATTTGATACAATTATATAAAAGATGAGATTATTGATTTGAGCTTTGCCATTCTATTTTTATAAGACTGTGTAAAAAATGCTTTATCAAATTGAAAAATTACTTCTAAGCCAAAAACCCCCAGTGTAACAGGTTTAAATTCAGTCATCTGCTTGAAGGTTCATATCACCTGCAAAACAGAAAAAGAGAGAGTACTTTAACTTTTATATTTATAAGTACTAAAATTTCCCTTCCAAAACAATGAAATACCTTTTTTCTTGCTTGATATTTAAATACAAGAAATACTTGTAAAACACTTTTTGTCTTTTAGACTTTGGGGTAATCTACAATTCCTTTAAATTCTATTTGACTGCCAAAGCAGAAATACCAAAACTTTGCACAGCATGAATAAAGCCTATGAAGTTTCCAGGATTCCCTTTCCTTTAAACAGTCTAAATAATAGCATAATTCACTTGATACCTTCTTGTAAGCCACTTTCTTCTCCCATATATGTAAGTAATTTTCCCCAATTTAAAAAAAAATGTATGAAATTATAATATGCATGTTTTTATATTCTGATAAGGCGTAGTGTTTAATAAGATATGTTCTATGAAGAGGTTTATAATTGCTGTCATATCCTTTTATTCCTAACTATATAATGAACATCATGGGTTGCAGTTCATGGCAGGATGTGCAATTTTCACATGGGTACTGTACAACCTTTATAATGTAATTCATTCAAAATTTCTCACATATTTTAACCACAATTTAGTACATTTATTACTTTCTCAATTATCTGTTCTGGGGCTAAGGGTTACTTTATAATAAGCTTAACACAGGCAGACACAATACCAATCTATTCTTAAAAATGTAAATTTTTTTGTACAAAATTGTTTTTATAGTCTCTGTAAATGTTAGTACATGAAAGCAGGGGAAATATTGTAAAAGTATAGAATGTCAACATCACATATAATTGCCAGATTGGATGAAAGCCATTCAACCCGCACTGACAACATACTTAAATGTAAGAATATATTATTATAGTACTAAATGATGTTTAGAAAATTACCAGATGTGCCAAGGATTTGCTCTATAGGTAAAGCTGCAATGTAAAATCTTTACTTGATACATCCATAGTCTGTCTTTATTTCAGAGTATCTTGAAGTACAAATGCAATATCAACACAAACCCAGAAAAATTTGTGCAGGCTTAGTAAAAAGGAATAGTAGTGCTATTGTTGACTTCAGAATTATTTTTAAAATAATATTAAAATACAAATACCAATTTCTATCCATGTGACACTAAAAGAATGTAACAAAATTCATTTTCACAATGGAACCATGGCAAATTTTCATTCATATTAGATTTTTAATTAGATATTTTTGATGAAAATTTTTTCAAAGAAGTAATATTTTATATTCTTTTATAGGCACCCATAATACAAAGACAATATGTGCTTTTAAATTTGGATATAGTCTAGTTATCTAATTCATACAAATGGTATAATGAGAGCAATAAAAGTACGATTCAAGATATATTTTTTTCTGTGCATCAAATCCCATTCTAGATTAATTGGAAGGCTACATCTACAGTAGAGTTTACAAATAAACTGTTTATTGAAGGACTTCAAGTAATATCAGAATTAGTCACAAAATACTGATATTGTTCCTACTCATTTATCATATGGAAGTAATTTTATGATATGGGTGTGGATAAAACACCACCCATAGTGACACCAGTGTGACTTACCTTTTCCAATTTAATGAGCCCTGGAAAGAGAAAATGTAATTGGCAGTATTTTAAGAAAATGAAATGTCTTAAAGTAGATGTAGTCTACCATCCATTTGTTTGTCCATCTTAAATCCTGCATTCAGTCATGGTCAAGGTCCCAAGGCTTTCAGGAATGGTTACTGAAGGACAATAAAAGCCCTTAGGCCTTTCCATCTGGAATCTGGAAACTGCATGGATTTGAAATCTTTCCCCACTTAGGGAGTTTGTTAGACCACAAAGTCTACAGTTATTTGCAAGAATGAGGCACCACTTCAATGCACAAATATTAGGACTTGTTGATAGACATGGGGAATTTTATGATTTCATAACTCCATATACAGCATTAGAGCATGGTAAGCTGTGAATGCATTTGAAATCAGAAAACAGAAAGTACAAGTATGCCACCAGATATGGGGGTATAATTGCATTTAATTTTCATTCTCCAAAAGCAACAAAACTGAAAAAGAATTTAAGTTCAGGTATCATGGACATAATGCAGTAGAGGGACTATCTCAAAAAGACTAAGCATGGCACAACTTAGGAACAATGCTGTAGTCATATTACTGCTCTTTTTTTGTCCAAATAATCTCTCTCATACACATATCTAATACAATTACTGACAATACATAATTTTTTAAGTGAAATCTCTGGTAAAAAACTATGAGTTTCTCTAAGCACTGCAGAAGGGCAGGAACTCCTGAATTTTACCCTCTGTCCAGAGAGAATTGTACAATTTCTCATGAACTAGAAATTTTACCTTTGCTTTTTTTTTTTCCCTCCTTTCTTTTAACACTCCATTGAGACTGAAAATGCCTAAACAATCCAAAATGCCTGGGTTTTTTTGTCCTTTTATGTAACAGGGAAGGGATCGCCTCACAAAAACGATCCTATAAAATGCTTCTGACTGTGAAACAAAATACTTAAAAAAATTAATGTATAAAGAGTTCACTAGAAGAAATTCATAACCTGAAGATAAAGGGAAAAACATGATAGAAAAATAAGATGCATCTGGTTACATACAGACTTGTAATTAATGAAACCATTTTATTAGTGAAAAGCCTTTTGTCAATGAAAAAAAAGAAAAGTTTATTATCCATTAACCAAAAAAGTATAACTTCTTTTTAAGCTACAAGTGTGTTTACTGAAATGTCAAAATAAGCCAAAAGACCAAAAAAAAGCACTTGCAATTTGCAAGAAATTTTGTCCTGTATAGATTTTAGCTAGGACAGAATTTGTGGCTTCAGAAGTAAATTAATCTGTATATGAAGAACTGCCCAGATAGCAACTTAACACAATGCATTGTTTTCTGTGCTAATTGTACTACAAACTACAAGCTCTGAATCTCACTAAGAAAAATGTGACGTAGATCAAGTCAAGAAGAAAGAAAAGCAAAATGAGTACAATTTACTTTCAGAGACTAGTTTTCAGGGAAATCCAGATGATGCTCAAAATTATCTAAAAATACACTTCCACATATCTTTTCAGCCTCGTACTTGTATATTAACATCATACATTTAAGAAGCATTGAAGTGAAGAACTGATGGATATCTAAGATCTTTCTTATTACAGATTTTCAGTGTATTTAATTACAATTATCTGTGTGGTTTTTTTCCTCATGCTATCTAGTACGTTTATCTTCACATAAATATCTGAATTCCTGAAGAAATTATAAGTCTAATGATAGTTTGGTCTTAGAAGATCCTTGTTTTTTTGTAACTGTATTAGTAGGAAAATCTTCAGATAGGGTTAGGATCTCCTCCCTGACATAAAAGTAACATTAAAATTGACACCAATTTGAGTCAGCTGAGGAAAATAAAATGCAAATTAGTTAAGCCTCCACCAGAATTTCTGGAAGCATGTACAATTGTACAAACTTGTCCTCAAGATTATACATTGGAATGAAAAGGTAATGACTGTACTTAAAGTGTAAGCTTGCAAAAATGAAATGAAATTAATACCCTCATGCATTCAAAGAAATACTTCAATAAAATGACAATGAAAAGGAATCATGGACCTTCTTAGAAAATTCATCCAGAGAGATTAGAAATGTCTAAACTGATTGAAATATGTAAAAAATGCACATTTTCACCCAGATATTTTGAATATGTACTGTATGTAGACCATTATGTATATAGAGTGTTTGCTTGTGGAAAATGCAAATTTGTAGATAAAAGCATTAATATCAATTAATGTCTTATGCAAATCTTACATCAAAGGTCCAGAGAATCAAATGTTAAATCACTTCCCCAGTAGAAATGGAAAGTAGAAAATGTGATTAGGAGGAGTTTCTCTTTACCTTTCAAATGACTCTTGGTTTATTCTTCAGGAAAAAGAGAACAAGTCAAAATGGGGGTGAGCTGGAAGCAGAGAAGGATAGGGATTTTTAAAGATATTTAAAGAAAAATAATCCATGTCTTTACTATTTTATATAATCAGAAAACACAAGTCTTCTAAGTAACAGATAAGTAACCTTATCACAAGGCCAGCATCAAGATCAGTGTCTTTTTCTCCTTCCAAAGACAATGTTAAAAATTTGGAACTTACTTTTGGAAACACAATTCAGGCATCCCACGTTTATCATAGTTTTTCAGAGATTATAATAATGAGAGAGGATGTGCAACAATCACAGCAAAACTTTTTTCTTTTTTTTTCCTGAGTTATAAATGCTGTGACATTTGGCCCAAAAAGTAAACCATGTCTCTTATTTCTGCCTAGCAGATTGAATTTCTGTTGAATCCCCAGCAGATCATCCTTGCCAAAATGAGTCAACCCCCCTAGGTTACTTCTGATATATGAAAACAATTGACTGGCTGCTTTTTTCTTGAGCCCCAAACATGGAATTACTCACAACAGCACAAGATGACTAGTTATCTCACAGACACAATAAAAACTTGAAAGATAGACTGTCCAAATCAATCCCCACTGAGGGTAAAACTTTCCAGACTGTAGCCCTTTCTCAGCTGTGGTACCTGTATTGGGAAAATACATTTGTGATTTAACCAGGTCTGTTAAATGTTAACTGTTAAAACAGTTGTTTGAGAAAGAAAGTATTCCAAATAAATCTGCTTATAGACTGTGAAGAAAAATATTACTTTTTGGCAGAAAAAAAGAATGATTAAAATAGTCTTGTACATAAGCATGACGGCTACTAAGTACTTTTCTGCATTTACTGTTTTACACATTATTTTATCCAGCCCCATTGGCCCAAAGAACCCACAGATTTCTGGATTTCTTTCATGAAAGGAGGGTGGAAAGGCTACTCATTACTCCATGCACAAAAAACAAACAAACAAACAAACAAAAAAAAGACATAGCTATTCTTCCACACTTTTTTTTATTGTGAATCTCTCTCACCTTCCTTTAATCAATAAAATTTACTGAATTTAGAGTCAGAGAAAAATATTTCTCCCCTTAAAATTTAAACACTCTTATTTCCATTGTTTCCATCCCCCCTTGACACAACATAGTATATATCTTTCCCAGTAGATTCTGCAGACACTCAGATTTTATGCTTTTGGCTATGTAATACAGAACATGATGAGACGTCTTTTTTGCTTTTGTTCTATTTAAGCCATTACTCTTAAATGCAAACTAACATCATATATTAAGAGATATTTAACCACAACAGTACAGCTCCCTGGTTAAAAATGGTTTAATATTATTTACAAGGTAAGTGTGTTAGGAATTTAATTTTGAATGTATCACTCTCTGTAAGAGATGTGTCAGGAAGATTGGTCTCTTAATAAAATCAAAGAGAATAAATATCAACTTTATTAATCATTTGGATAATTAAATGTGTATTAACAGATATTTCATTGAGAGAATATGTTATGATACTCTCAACTTAGTGTCTTTCTCTCTTCTAGTCTAGATATACTAAATTAATAATATTTACAGAAAATAACAGCTACCCAATAATGGTTTCCATCTAGGCAGACAGAGGTCATGTATTTCAAAATTGCACTCAGTTGACCAACATCTTACTATATAGCAACATCTCAGTCACCACAAGATCCCAATAGAAAGCAGTGCTAAAATGGAAATAAATATCTTATATTTGGTAAATAAACAAAGGAAGAGGATGACACAAAAATCCTAGTGTCACCAAATTTGTCAGAAGCCAGCAATATTTTTTCCACAAGGAAAGCTAACATTAGCTTGGACTGCGTAACATTTTTGGGAGTCCTGCCAGCAGGCTGAGGGAGGGGATCCATCCACTGTACGAGGCACTGATGTGAAGAGATATCTGGAGTACTGTGACCACTATTGAATTCCCCAGTACAAAAAAGACTGACAAAGTGAAGCAAGAAAATCACAAAAATTATTAAGGGAGTGGAGTATCTCTCCTATGAAATGAGGCTTAAGAAGCTGGAATTATTTGGTCTGGAGAAGAAAAGACTCAAGAGAGATCTTAGCCTGAAGTTCCTGAATCCCAGAATCACAGAATAAACTGATGGGACCCACAAGGATCATTAAGTCCTGCTCCCTGGTCTGCACAGTACCATCCCCAAGAGTCACACCATGTATCAGAGAGCATTGTCCAAACTTTTTTTGAACTCCATGAAAAATGTAACCACTTCCCTGGGGAGCCTATTCTAGCCTGAGAGAAGAACTTTTTTTTAATATCCAACATAAACCTCCCCTGACACAACTTCAGGCCATTCTTTCCAGTCTGGTCACCAGAGAAAAGAGATCGGTGCCTGTTCCTTTTCTTCCACTCTTGAGAAAGTTGCAGACTGCAGTGAGGTCTCCCCTCAGTCTCCTTTTCTCCATGCTGAACAGACCAAGTGGCCTCAGACACTGCTCATACATGTTCCCCTCTAGACCCTTCACCATCTTTTTTTGCCCTCTGTTGGATGCTTTAGAATACTTTAATGTCTTATATTGTGGCTCCCAAAACTGCCCCCAGCACTCGAGGTGAGGCTGCCCCAGTGCAGAGCAGAGGGGACAATCCCTTCCCATGCCCGGCTGGCGATGCTGTGCCTGATGCCCCAGGGACAGGGCTGGCCCTCCTGGCTGGGATGGTTCTGCTGAGACATATTCAACTTTCCACTGAATATTTAAAAGTATGCAAAGAAGATAGAGTGACAAGGCAGGAGAAAAAAAGACAAACAAAACTGCTTGATGTTCACCCTGAATATCAGGAAAATTTTAATGTGAAGGTAACTGAACACTGGCAGAGGCTGACCAGAGTGGAGTTTTACTCTTCTTGTCAAAAGTTGCCTGGACATGATCCTGGGAAACTGGCTCTGGATGGCCATGCTTGAGCCAGGGGGGTTAGACTAAATGACCTCCAGAAGTGTCTTCCAATTTCAACCAGTCTGCAATATGATGATTTTGTGAGTCAGTGTTTTCAGGAATTTTCACTGTTACTTTTCCTGCCACAGATTTTTTTTTTTTTTTTGGAGAAAAATAAGTAATTTATGTCCATATTCTCTGTTATCAGTCTTTACAGATACGAAGAAATCCCCAATGTCATGACCAATATTCTCTTCCAAGTACTTTTATTATGGTTTTGTTACAACTCTTGCTGCAATATAATAATAGAACTGATCGAACTTTCTATTTTGTTCTTACTGTTCTTTAGAATCCTCCAATTCATTTAATTTGGAAAAAATATCAGGTTTAGCATTTCTCTTTTTTTGGGAAGGTATCTTGTAAATAGTCTAAGACTATAGAAAATAAATAGTTTAAGACTATAGAAAATAGTCTAAACTGCAAGCAGTCAATGGCAGACTACTGATACCATCCATACCTGAAAAAGTGTTTATATTTTAACTTAAAATTGCATTAGTTAGAATAATCTTACAGTTTATTTTGGTTTAAAAAAAACACCAAAAAACAAAAACCAACATTAAAAAACACCCCCGTCTGTTTGATATCCATGTCTCTTTTATGCTAGACATAGCAAAAATCCTCCATGCTTTGTCGTGATACTTACTTTTGTTATTTTTTGTTATTTTATGGGATTTATACTGAAACCAAGTGTACAAAGGATTTTCCACACATCTAATAATGAGATGGAATCTGAACAGTTCTGTGTTTACAGAGTAAAAATTTGCTAAAACATTCTTTTCCCTCTTTTATGCTTCTAGCCAGAGCTCATAGTATGAACAAGGAATAATTTGGTGGACCTATGAAAAAAAAATTACTGAAACACCAATGTACACCATCCTCTCATGTACTGAGACATTGATGTATTTAGTTGCCTGCACACTGAGAAACTGCTTTACAAGATTGTAATTTGAAATAGTGTTTACTGGGAGGATTTTTCCATAACCTTTTGACACTTCACATTTTTTACAAGCTGCAGAATAAATTTTTGCTTACTATTCCTCTTTATTTCCAATGCATTATTAATGCCAGAATATTGCAATCTGCTCTGTCCCTGTAGAAAAGTAAAAAATAACCTTACTTCACAAGTAAATAAATCAATATTGTTTCTCTGAAAATAAAATGCAATGTCTCTGAATATTTAAAATTCTTAGGTCTTGTGATGTATTTTTTAACTGATTCTTCTGATGAATGACTATTGATTGTTCCTTTATTAAAATATAGGCAATATTTTAGTGAACAAGAAATTCTATGGAAGAAGTTAACTACAGATGGGTTTGCAAGAAAATGCACCAACCTAAAGTGGAATATTCCCAAAGGATTTGTTTATGTAATGTGCTTGCCTTGCTTGATGCCTTAATAGCAACTTCAATGGAAAGCTTCCAAAGGATTAATTGCTTGGTTTTGCACAAGTTCTTTATTTATCATCATTAACAGGCTTGTTTGAAAGAGTTTTTTCATGGTGTAATGTATCATTTACTGAAATTCTCTTTCTGGCCAGCTGACAAAAGGAGTATATTAGATGTTATGCTGTCTAATTACATGGCTTGATTTTAACAATCATTTCCAATTTGTTGGTCTCAAGACACAGGAAGATGAAGGAGTAGAATATTGTAGCTCAAAGCTTACAACTCTTCCCATCAGAGCTATATCTTAGATAGAATAAAGATGCTGGGAGACTGTATTTAGAACAAATCTTGTGCCAAAAATCATTAAATTATTGGAGAGATTTTCTAGGTTGCCTAGAGTGGGGGATGAAATAATTAAAGAAATGAATATACCACAGAATCTTTGCTTTGAATGATGGTAGAACTATGTCAAAAATTCTAATTTATTCAAAACTGGTATTCAAGGCAATTGAACTTTTTAAAAGTACATCATTATATTTAGATTATTTTACAGAGTATATTTAGTACCAATTTTTACATAAAAATACCACTATAAGTAGGAACAACAATACATTAACTTAGACAATTAAATGTAAGATAATTAAATGGAGAACTAGTATAAAAAACACAATCATTACACTAAATTTTTCTTATAAATGATACTACTTTCCTTTATATATTGTGGAAATATTGACTTCATACATTAATTAAGCATCTGTCATTTTAATAAACTTATGTTGCAGTTTATCTAAGTTGCTGCTTCATTCAAACCTTTTTGAGAATGTTGCCATAGCAAAAATAAGACAAATTTTTCAGTTAATGTGCTTTTCTGTAGATAATTATTTCTCAATACCAGTTTTTTAGTATGAGGACGTTAACAAATTAAATAAAAATAATTCACAAATGCAGTGCATTAAAATAATGCACAAATGTGCATAATTTGCATTATTGTCACTTTAATCTGAAAAAATATATGTTTACCTATTTTCATAAAAAATTACATAGAATGTAGTGAAGAAATTAAGAGAGTTAATTTTTGTCAAACAAAGGGCAGAAGACTAGACTTCCTCCTTATTGCATTTTTTTATTTACTTCCAGCCTCGAGAAAAAAAGTATTTCAGATAAACTAATATCAAATCACCTCACATTCTCAATGTTGTAAGCACTCTGTTCAAACAGATCATGTCTGCACAATTTATGTTTGCCCTACTTGTTTCCAAAAGCCTGTTTTTGATTAACCTCTCCAATTTACTTCTGAGTGCATTTATTGGAATTTTTAATTTTCTTGTCTTGTCTTGAATCATGGCTGCTGTGGATAAAACAACAGGGTCGAGTTTTGATATCTGAAATCAAGCTTTGAGGAGATAAAAAAGGATATTTGAACAAAAGGGCAGAAATCCTATTATAGGAAACAATGGCTACTAATTTAGAAGAAAATAGTAAATTTCTTACAGAAATGGAATTCTCAAAAATCTTTCCAAAATCAACACTTACAGCAACATTTTTCCTGAGGTTATCAAGTATACAACTATATGATAATATCAAAAGCATAAGTATAGTAGGTCAAAACAATCTCTTTCTCTCCTCTTTACAATATTTTTGTATATTCAGAAGATTAGAAAACATTCTAGATGTGCAGAGTCCATATAAAGCAGCACAGCACCCAATGATCTGGGTTGAAAAGGAACTTCCAAATTATCGAGACCAACCTACCTGCCATGGGCATGGACACCTTCCATTAGAAAACATGTCCCGGTAGACATCATCAACAATTTTTATTAAGCTGTAACTCACTTTTAACTTGAGCTAAATTAAGATTACAGCCATGCAAGAGCATTTATGATATCAAAATATGTGTAAACTGATATATTTATAAAATACATTAAAACATTGGAGGAAAAGCACTCCATCTATTTACATTTGATTTAAAACTGTAAAGTCTTATTTTGTTAAACTAATTCATGATAAATTCTTTTCTGACACACACCTCACCACAGATCCTCTCTGTACATGTATCCCACATATCAGATGATATCAGACACAATTTTCTTCTAGAGGAGGAAGTCCATTTTCACAGCTTACATACTTTTTGGAGTCCTCTAAAAAAACCACAGAAATATATTTTACACTTTTCTGCCAATCCAGTGTATTTTTTTCTCCCTCAAGCATATCTGCATCTATACATGTTGGGAGAAATAACCAAATTAAGTCTTGTTTCAGCCTTTTAGTTATATATATAAAATAATACTCCTTTGTCAGAGTGGATGTCAGCTTCTGATCTTGATTTTAGCGTAACAATTTCTAGACTTCATAAGCAACTCATGCAGTACCTTTCAGTATAACTTCTTTACATTCACTGTATTTTATATCAGTCCATACATTAAGTACATTTGAAAAAGTTTTTAAATGGGCTTCATACAAGTATGTTCCTAATACACAACACATAATAAAATTAATACTTGGGACATTGGCTATCCTTATCCATATCTCTGTATTTAAGAAGAGTTAAAATAAAAAACTCACTAAGTTCCTGGAAAAAAGGGGTTAAAAATAGGTGTTAGAGAAGATGTCTAGACATTTGCAGTGTTGCAGGTGATAGTTTTTACTTTCCATCCCTTTCATGGTATGGCTGTTGTCTGTTAATGTCTGCTTTTTACAAAATCAAGACACACAAAGAGAATATAAAACTGAGGGATCTTACCCCTTGGATATTTTAGAATGTCAAACTATATACCTAGCAAAAATTTAAGGAAACAGATTCTTCTAAACATTAAATTTGGTATTAAACTTTTTAAAAAAATATTATTTTAGGTAAAAATATTGATTGGTCTTTAAGATTCTAAAGACACAAATCTATAAAAAGGACTTTAAACACATATTTCCCTAGTCTTTTTAGTACACAGTTAATTCCTGCTGGAAAAGGGAATGTTTATTCATATTCTTTAAGTCAGTACTGATTTTCCCTTTAAAGATCTTTCTACTTGAACATATGGAAAAATAATGGAACAAATGGAAAAATGATTTGACTTTCTATTTTTTCTATACTTTGTTATTTCTACTTTCTGAAATGAATGAATTCATGTTCTGTTGTAAAACTACTCTGTCAAAAATGAATGGGCGAAACATAATGGATGGATATTGTCTATCTAGGTCTTGCAGACTTCTGTGGAATATATGATATTTAGAATTTCTGTGAGTTACTCAGACCTGTTTGACACCAGTATTGTATCACTGAGGATTTTAGAATGTCACAGACTAGCCTGGATATTGCACAGTTTTAAATGTATTATCACAGTCCAAAAGACTTAAATCATATGCATCCCTAAAATGCTACTGCTCCTTTTATATAACGTTGCAGTGCATTCTTTGCAGGGATAATCTCATTCCCAACAGAATAGTGCAGGTGAGATGGACTGTGCATACTGAGCCCTCTGACAACCAGCTACACTGTATCATGTATCCTCCTAACTTTGCATAATCTTTCATTTTTCTGTACCTGATATTTTTTAGGCAATATTTGAAATCATTCACCACAAATGGAGGCAACACTGGTCACAGACTATTACTTTTTTTTTTCATGGAAAGATAAATAACCTTGTCAACCTTGTATGTTGAGGGGGGTAAATTACAAGATAGGCTGTCTGCTTCTCTATGAATTTAGAGAGAAATATCTTTGAGAAATGACATATTTAATAAACATGTAAATAAAATATCATTGTGTTTCTGAGATAAATCTCTGAGTGTTCTCACACATACCTTAGTGACTAAGAGTGAAGGGCAATTGAACAAACTGAAGGTATCATTTTATTTAAATATATACATGTACTTTCATTCCAAAGACTGTTTAAAATATCAGACTTCTTTCAGATATTCAGACAGCAAAATGTTCTGATTTATTCTCCCTTTTTTCTAAAATACACAGGATGTTACAGTATGCAGCAATAAAGTCTTAGGTAGTTGCATCATAGTAAATCTCACGGGTAGAAATCAGACAGGCTTGAGCACCCAGCCCTGTCTCTTTGTACTTTAGTATTTTGCAAACTCATCTGGCTTTCCCAGGCCTTCAAAAACAAGATCTGGACATGGGCATAAAAATCATTCCATCTGGCAAGAAAATGAATTGGCAAGGTTTTTCTCAGGAAAATAAAAAGATTTTGCCAGACAATGGCAATTTTTTCCCTCTCTTTCCTAATTTATAATCTAATCCCCTTAGCCTTATTGTGACCATTCTGAAAAGAAAGATGAATGCATTGTTTTCTTAAATATGTAGTGGGAGTCCACCATGCTGACAAATGGTCAGATCGAATCTCAAAAGGAAAACCAGAGGTATTTGAAGTTTGATGCATTTAACCTTTCTTTTACTCCTTTAAGAAACTCAAACAGGGGTTTTCACCACTATTGTATAATCAGAAATGAACATGCTCTAACCCTAATTTACAAACCAATCACAAATGAGAAAAGCTAACTAGGTTAGATGAAAAGGGAAACAAAGGCAGTTACTTCATGAGAGTCTCATGAAGTTTAACAAGTCCAATTACAAGGTGGTTCACCTGCTTCTGGGCAATACCAGACATGCATACGGAATGGGAAAAAATCACTGAGAGCAGCCCTGTAGAGAAGGACTTGGGTGTTCTGATAGGTGAAAAGCTTAACAAAAACCAGGAGTGTGTGCTCACAACCCAGGCAGCCAGCCACAACCTGGGCTGCACCAAAAGAGTGGCCAGCAGGTTCAGAGAGGGGATTCTGCCCCTCTACCCTGCCCTTGTGAGACCCTGTTTGGGGTACTGTGTCCTCAGCACAAGACAAGGATCTGTTAAAGCAGGCCAGGAAGAAGGCTGCAAAGATATTCAGAGGGATGAAGCACCTCTCCTATGAAAACAGGCTGTAAGAATTTTTGTTGTTCAACCTGGAAAAGGCTTCACCTAGCTGGCAGCCTTCAAGTAGCTGAAGGAAACCTACAAGAAAGGTGTAGAGAGACTTTTTCAAGGGTATGGAGTGAGGGGACAAGGGGGAATGGCTTCAAATTGAAAGAAAGTAGGCTTAGATTTTATATTAGGAAGAAATTCTTTACTGTGAGGTTGATAAGGCAGTGGAACAAGTTGCCCAGAGAAGTTGTAGGCGCCCCATCCCTGGAAGTGTTCAAGACTGAGCTTGGGGCTCGGAGCAACCTGGTGTGGTGGCCACAGCAGAAGGATTGGAAGTAGATGATCTTTAAGTTCCCTAACACCCCAAATCATTCACTGCTTCTATGATGTGAAGAAAAACTGCTGTTCTTTCACTGGATATCTATATGCCTTAGAAGGTTTATATTTGAACTAGATTTCATAAAACTATCTTTGAATTTCATTCCCCAACCTTTTTTCCACCACTATTATTTTTTCCACCACTATTGGACTCTCAAGGGTCTCTGCCCAATTTCATGACATAAGATACATAAATAATGGGAAAACAATTTTTTCCAGTAAAGAATGTTTTTTAAAGTATGAAGTACTAACAAATTAAGTAATGCAGAAAAAAGTGAAATTTTGCTTATGTAGAAGTAAACAATAATTTCTTTTTCATCTAGAAAGACCATAGATTTTTCCAAGTCATGCACAAATTTCAGTTTCTACACTGTGAATAAATAATTTGCCTCAGCAGAAATAAACCCCAAAAAACAACAAAACAAACCAAACCAGAAAACAACACTTGACATAAAACAAAAAGAATCAATTACTTTGTTAATGTGATTCATACCTACATGGTAATTGCTATTATTCACTGCAAGGAGGGGTTTTTCTGTACTTTAAACATGATATTTAGACTGACTTGTGCATTTAAAATAAATTTTAGCTCACCTGCTTGTGTCTCTAAAAGGTAAAAAAACCCTACTATATAAATTGTTTTAAAGTACTTTCAAGGCAAGACTTTTTTTGAAGTTATGCAAATTTAGTATTGTGACAAATTAAGCTGTGGAAAATTGTATTTACTAATTGTGTGCTATATGAGTTCTATCTCAGCCAGTGTTACTTAGTCAAATAATTTCTAAGCATTGCTTGAATATATTCCTCATCTAGCACTTTAGCTCAGACTTAAGATAAGCATCCTTGGTCTCAAAAGTGAATGAACATCAGTTGCCACAAGTGTATAGGTCGGACCAATTTTAGGGCATCTTAGTTATTTGTGTTAGAAAGTAAACTTGCCAATATTTCATAAAATTATTTCTCCATTTGGATTTTAAAAGACCAGTTACTTCAATGAATTTCATGTGTAAAAATGTGCCATTTGACTTTTTCTATATTTTGCTGTATATAATTTACTTCTATGTAAATATTTTCCTGATATGAAAAATTTCTAGTAGTTATTGTGCTTAGTGTCAATACATTTCTAGAGTAGTGTGCTTTTGTAGTGGATCCATTTTCATGTCCACTTTCTGGGTTGCTCTTCATGAAGGGTGGGATTTGTGCAGGTGAGTAGATACCCTTTGACTGAAAACAGAGGGTAAGAGCTAATCCAGAGTTTCTTTAATGGGAAAAAGAATGAATCAATGATTGGGCACAATCTTCCAGAATGCACTAGCTCATATGTGCTGACAGAAAGTTTCGAACAAATCAGGATCTCAGCCCACACTTTGAAATTCATCCTGTGTGATATAAAACCTCTCATACATTTTTATATTTGCTGTTGCACTCAATTGCCTCAGTAACTCCTCTTGTTCTTTCCTCATCGATCCCATCTTCCTCTTGTCTCAGTATTCTTTTTTTTGTCTTTACATTCCCTATATTCAGTTGCCTCTTCTTAAAAGGATTGTCTGTCCCTGATCTCCCCTTTTGAGGTTTTTGACAAGATGTTCCACTGTGATGTCACACAGGACTCCAAGGAAATG
This sequence comes from Passer domesticus, assembly GCF_036417665.1. Taxonomy (NCBI): domain Eukaryota; kingdom Metazoa; phylum Chordata; class Aves; order Passeriformes; family Passeridae; genus Passer; species Passer domesticus. Next base: position 40,204,996 of record NC_087478.1, on the reverse strand, counting down.
GAACAGCTCATCAATCTTTATCAAAAGGAAAACAAATTCTAAAGGCATTGATGTTCAGCTACATTCCTTTCATCCTATTTAATCTCGTCAACACTCAGATTATTTCTTGTTTTGAAAGCATACTTAATGGAAGGTTATTCTAGGTGCCCTGACTCCTTGCAGATTACGTGGATATCTGACCATATAGCTCCTGAGAAAACTGGATCCTTACTTTTCTGGTTTGAATGGAAAATTTCACCAAGGTCTGTGCAAGACACATCTGGCATCCATAATTAGAAAATACTGAAAATGCTGGTGCACTTTGCACTCAGGCAATCAAAACCATGATTTACAGCCATGAGACATGCAAAGAAATGTCACAATATGTTCTATCATCATCTGTTCTATCAGCAGTGTTGCTGGAGTATATCTCCCCTAAACAAGTTGATATTGGGGATGAAAATGTTTCTGTCTTGCTGAGAAAGATGCTATCATCTCCTTTGATTCTGGTGCAGAGAAAAAGAACTCAGCTGTTTTGCATTCTTTCTGGGAAGCCTTTTAAACTGTGCTATATGCAATCATGAATATCCAGGAGTGGGCACACCACTGAAATTTGGAGCTTGTCAACACCACCCCCACACCAGGAAAGCACAGAGAAGAAAAGAGATGAGCAATGAGAGGAGACGTTTTCCATATTTGGATAGTGTCATCAACATATCTCATGTGCATTATCAAGTAGAAAACCTGTAAGGTGTCCTCTCCTACTGATCACTCATTAATGGATAATTAAATGCTCCACCTAGTCATTTTTTCTCTACATTTAAAAGATCTTTAAAAGACTCCTATTTAAAATAAAGTTGTGCAAAATTGTATAAAACAATTACAACGGAAGGCTTCAGCCATGCCCTTCTGCATTTGAAGGTTCAAGAGTTGGTACAGGCTGTCTCTTTCCAAAAAAGAAGGAAGTTAAACCAACCTGTTGATGAAGTTGTTTCCAGGTGTCATGCTCTGGTCATAGAAAGGCCAAATCTAGCAAGGCAAAGACTCGCAAAATTACTATCTGTATCTTTGTCTTGACATAAAAGTACAATCAAGTTCAGGCCAAATCATCCAGAGGGGCACATATAGAAACTGCTATAATCACAATAACAAAGTCTCTGTTTTATGCCTGGTGCACAGAAATTCATGCACATACAATGAACCTTTTGTGAGCGTTTGCTTTGTCAGTGATGAGTCTCAGAGGTAGGAGTACCTTCAGGTAGCAGGATCAGTGGCATAACTTGTGTACATGTTCTGGTGGTTGTCACCTTTCCAGTTACTCATTCCAGCTTCACATTTTCATCCTTGCCCTCTCCTGCTCTAGCTCAGTCTCATCTTCTTCCTCATGACTAACCAGCTGGGAAATGGGCGTGTGAGCAAGCATGTGCCTTCATGCACATGGATAAGGGAGGAAGTAGGTTGAGGTGAGATGAACTGCAGTAAGAAATCCTTTTCATTGATTTATAATGTGTTTTATAAGCATAACAGAAAGAAGGGAGCAAAAATATATATACATTTTTCTTTTAGATTTTTTTTTAATAAAGGTGATGTAGAAGGGCAGAAATGCAATTGACGTAACAGACAATATTTTGCGAACAACTTTTTATTCAGGGTTAAGAAAAGGTACAGCAATTATGGTGGAGAAAGAGCCAAACATATGCTGTTAGTCTTGCCAAAATACTTCAAGGTAATTATAAAATCTGACTAATTTCTTCATAAGAGACTTCTGTCAGTATATAAAGACCTAAACAGAATGAAAAGCTAATACCTAATTCTGAGTGCTTCAGAAACAACTAAGGAGCATAATGAGGAAATGAATGAAAAAATATGCCTATCTTGAGGACATTATTGGTGCTGTTGTTTCTCTAACTTGTATGGTTTTAATTCCTTAAATTGCTCTTTCTGGCTTTCACTTAAACTGTAGTCTTCTCCTGCTGCCTAGATCAATGGATTGCAACCTCCGTAATACAAAAAGCCACACTGGCAACTTTTCAGGGACCAGAGGGCTACAAGTAATTTGCATAATAATTTACATGAAAATACTTGAAGTTTGCATCAGTTTGTCTTCTTCCTTACTCCCTACTGGGAATAAATAAAGTTTGGTTAAATCAACAGTAGCTTCATTTCTCATGGTTTCTGATTTTTTTGTTGTTGATGTTTTAACTTATTTTTTTATTTTATTTTGAATTTCTTCAACATTGGACATACTTTTTGAGCTTCACCTTGGGTCTTAACCATCGTATTTCAAATCTCTGTGCATCTATATCTTGATCTGATTGACACAAAAGAAAAATATTTAATGCCTCAGTAAATCCATCATGACTACACTTTATCAAGTATTATTGTTATTATAAGTCTTCAGTTTTAACACTGTACTTCCAATATTTATTGCTGTTTTATTTCACTATCATTCTGAAAGTTTTCTTTTCTCTTAGATTAAATCCAGTCCATTCAGTGAAAATAATATGAATAATTTAAATGCACTAAATTAATCTCCCTTACACTAATGTCTTGTAGTCAAGGATATTTGAAAAGAAAGAATTTGCTGTTCTTATGATACCTTTTTTTTACTGATGTAATTTGTACTCAAATATGAAAAGTTTGCAAATAAGTAAATCCCTTAACTTCAGATTGTGGCACTTTTATTGGAAGGTTAAAAAATGATATTGCAAAGTCTTCCCATTTATTAATGAGGTAATTTTCTTTTTCTTTTCAGAAAGCAGTCAGCTTAAAGAAAGGAGACTATAGCTGTGAATTTTGTATTTGTTTTTCAATAGAAATTTAAAAAAAAAAAAGGAAAAAAACCCAAACAACCACTTTTAAAGTTTGAAAATTGACTTTTAAGGGATACCAAAAACTTCACTGTATGGCCAAGAACATGATTTTAATTTGCAAAAATAATTTGAACATTTTTTGTATGTGTGTGATTGGATTGTCTACTGTTCTGCCTCTTGCTCTTTGGCTTTTTTCCCCAGTTTCTTTCTTCTGATGTGAGCTCTTTTTTGTGTTGAGAAATGCTCATATCACAATAGCTTTAGACTACTATACAATAGAAATAAAAATAGAAAAATAAAAAAATCCCCTGAGAATACCAACAGAATACTGACATAGGGGCATATGTAACCACTTATCTTTAAACAAGATCTAACCTTCAAGATGTAAACAGCTGAAAGGATAGTCTACAAAATTTTAGAAATATATGTGATCTATTTGCAGCTTGATAAAGAGAAATAAGAAGAACATGTTCTTAAGCATGTCTGTGGTACAAAATCCTCCTTAGTTCTAGTCTATTAAAATTTTTGTTCTTTTTCATCATCTAGGTTGCAGTGGGCAGCAGAGTGCACATTACACTTTGATGAAGCCATTTTTTGCATAAAGTACAGCCACACAACTTCTATAAATATATTTGAATAAGGTTTATGATCAGAAAAGGATTAATATAAAAAGCAGATGATGACAATATCTACCATCTCAATTGGTACACAATTAAAACAGATCTTGTATAATTTTTTCTCTTTATTTCGTTACATTTGGATTACCTGAAGAGACCTAATAAAAACTTGGAACATAGTTTCTCTGAGAGGGAGGGTGGGGACAGAAGGAAATCAGGGTAGAAATTAATATTTTTTAATATTGTAACAGGCAGGCTGAAGCCTCCTCCTTTCATATGTTAGTCACTATACACTGGTGTGAATTATAGTGGTTGCATTGCTAACAGAACAGCTGTACTGGATTATGTGAGTCGATGTGGGTCAATGACATTTTATTTTATTGTTGCTGTCATGCATCACATTGCAGTAGAATGCTAGGTGTCTTAAGGTGAACTAAAGTACCAAAACAAAATAAACACTTACTTTTCTTTCAGCTCTATTTCATACTCACTATTGTTTATTTCTACCTCCTTTAGCACTGTTGATCACACATCTTTCCTACAGATCCACTTCTTTGACAGAGTTTCTGACTTTTTTTTCTAATTCTGATCTTCCTTCACTGTTATTTTATAGTACTTCACAATTTCTATTGGTAAAATTGTGCATTTTTCTCTGTTTTTCAAATGCTTTCATTCCATTGAACTAGTTACACCAATAACTGGCTATGCCAGTCAGTGACAATGATTTGTGATCCCACTACATCTCTCTCTTTTTCTCCTCCAAATATGTCTAGAACTATGTTCTGGTTTCTCTACTTTTGAATTTTTCTCAACATTCAAATTGAAAGAAAAACCTCCTGTGCTGTCTTATTCAAAAACAACATAATAGAAAAGATATAATATTCTTCTACTCCTCATTATTAAAGAAAGAAAAAGTATCTTGAGATATTTTAATCAATAAAATCTATGTTTTCACTGAAATTTTATCCTAACAAAGCTTCTTTTATTGCTGTAGGGTTAAGTTTCTAAAAATAAAATAGAATAATAGCACAGCAGCCTATAATATTATCACTATGGAAGGCCAAAACAATATCTAACTCCGATCAATACATGTGCTTTAAGATGTTAATAAAATTTTGGATGACATGTTTGTGACATTCAAGAAATTCTTATTCCTGTGCTCTGATCTGGCAACCATATAAGGCAATATATAATGTCTTTATTATGCATAGTTTATTACATTAAACTCTAATGCAGTGTGTTTATATGGTGTGATATGCTATGATTTACATACCACCAAGATCTGAGTCCTCTTCCTCTTTGGGTGTAATCAGCTTGGGTTTCAACCACATTGTATCCAGGTTGTTTATGTATACTGTACATGACCATAAATATAAAGCTACCACATGTACAATTTTGGACAATATTTGAAAATTAAGTCCCCATTCTTCCTGGGTACATTTGAGAAATTGCTTTATGTCTAAGTATTTTCACTTCTGCAAATAAAACAGACTAAATAGAAAGAATATGTTCTTCCTGATCCTGAGCTGTTTTTTGACACCCTTGACATCTTCCCTACAATATCGTATTTCTAAACCTGTTCAGCAAGGCCTCTCTTTTAGACCCTGGCATATTTGTTACAATGAATGGTGTTACAATGAATGGCTTATAGAATATCCTGAGTTAGAAGGGACCCACTAGGATCATCGAGTCCATTTCTTGGCCCTGCACAGGATACCACAAGGGTCACACCCTGAGCCTGACAGCATTGTCCAAACACTCCTTGAACTCTGTCAGGGAACTCTGTCAGGTTGGTGCAGTGACCACTTCCCTGGGAACCCTGGCCAGTGTCCCACCAACCTCTGGGTGAAGAATTATTTTCTGATTTGAAGAACCTTATCCTGATATCTAATCTAAACCTCTCCTAGTGCAGATTCTTGGTGTTCCGTCAGGTCCTATCACTAGGGATATGTCAAACCTGTCATAAGAATGCTGTTGCTGTGCTTAAAGGGATAAAGCAGATATGCTTAAAGGAAGTACTTATTTAGTGTAAAAGGAATGATGAGCTACATGGGACTTGGAAACTCTTAGAGTGTACATAACCAGTGTGGAAAAGCTAGTTCTAGGTGGTTCCTGTTTTTCAATAGATGTGGTAGCAACATAACTTAGTTGTGTTATGTTATGTAGCTTTCTCTTTATTGTGTCTGATTTTTTAAAATTGTTATTATTATTTGTAGGCAAGATATTTTCTCTTCTGACTCTTCATGGAAATGTACTTATATTTCATCTGGATGTCCTCTATTTGATGCAAGTCATCCATAATCTCCTATAAAATAGTTAAATGTTCCTCTCTGATATCTTCCAATAAACCTTGAACACCTCTGGAGTGGTTGAGTACTACACAACTTCAACAATGCATAATTTTTTAGCTTTGGTCCATGAATATGACATTCCTTATCACAGACCGAAGATAAAATTGCTTTATGCTTCACACATTGCTCTTGTATATATACTTCCTACAGATTTTTTCTTTGCCTAGCAATTTTTCTTTCTGTAATATAAGAAATCAATTTTAAAAGTTTGAACATTAAGAATTTAGATTGTATTTCATACTTTTAAAATTCCTTCACTTTTGAAAATGTCATTATCTCAATTAAAAATGCTTACTTTAATTTTCATATGCTATCACAGTTGTGCAGGTTATGTGAAGTAATTTTGGCAATATCTCAACAGAGCCAGTTTCTATATCAGATGAATAGAAAAGATAAAGTTATGATTTTTTCCAAGATTTCTGACCTACAGATTCCTCTGATTTTACTTGGTTGCAGTTTCCTCTTGACAATGACAATTTTTACTTCCTTGAAATCTTACTCTAGTTTCCTTTCTTCCGAATTTTTTCCCCCTTTTGGCCAAAATATGGTCACCAAAACTGAGCAGGCTGGAGCCTCAGCAGCTCCATGTCTTCCTTCTATTATACCTACAGCTAAAGCCATCTCTCCTGTCATCCATCTGTTACTCCACAAGGTCACTTCTGTTACTTTAATGACACAGCTCTCCTGAAGAGATTGCTGTCATGTCACTTATATATTAATTTCCTGTATAAGTGGCTTTTCTTTTACCTCCACATTTCAAGCTACAGATCTTTCCCATGATGTCAGCAAATATATCAATGGTTGGGCCCTTTCTGGGGACACATTTTATTCCAATTCTCCAACTCAACCTTCATGGGCAGTCACCTGTAAGTATCACACATTTTAAATTGCTCTTCCTGCAATTTGGAAAGAATTTGAAATACTAGTACTATTTAATATGCTGCCAATTTTGGTGCTCAGTAACAACAACCTCCCTACATTTTCTGGAACTGCTTGCATTTTGCAGAAGGTATGTTTTATGTCTTTTGGACTGAGTAGCTGCTCAAATGATTGAGGTCATATATTAGCCTGATGCTTGTAATGGAGCACCATTCCAGTGCTTTATCATTTCAGAAGTAATAGCACTACATGAGCTACTCTGTCTTGGCTGCAATGTGTTCACATACACACACCTGCTAATGTTTTCCTGCTGCTGTTTGAAAGGTTGATTTGGAATCAGCGCTGCTTATGCCTTAGCTCACAGGAGACTAGCAAACCCACTAACATAAGTCTGCTCACTTAAAACACTTCATGCAAAGTAAAGAAGCAATACTTTACTTTACACAAAGTAAAGAAGTAATACTTCTGATGTAATTATTACAGAAGTGAGAAAAACTCAAGTACCCCATAAGGAATATATTGAGTGACCCATTGTTTCAGATTTCTTACCAGGAATAGGAAGTGATTCAAAGAGCAAGCAGTGTCCGCATCTCAGACAAAATGCCTCATCCATCTTTACCTAATACAACATTTAAATGATGAGGGAGAGTAGAATTCTGCGTGCACACAAGCACTAGATGCAGATCAATAACTATTGAAGATTAAATGATATCCTGTAGTTTACCTAATGTTCAAAACCATTACTTTATCCTAAGTGCTATTCTTTGAATTGTGTGTGTGTGAGAATAACTTTCCAAAGCCTAAATGGAGCATTGTATGTTTTCTCCTGGGTGCAAAAGCATTAAGAGCTTCTTTTACAAAGTAGGATGCTCTCTGTCAAAACGACTGTTTTCAAAGGGTTTTACACCTCATTTTTAATATAAGACAATTCAGTATTCCACTTCATCTTTTGTGTCTGTGCATACCTACATTATTAATTATGTCTGTGGAGCTCTGGAACGATTCTTGTTCATTAACTTCTTTTCCCTTTGCTGATTAACTGCCTGTGCAAAATATAGATTACTGAAGGAATTAAACCCTCATTGATTAAAAACCCAATCATACTCATGTGATCATCCTTATTTTAGAGTTTGTAAGTGTCTTGGATTTCAGATGAAGTAAAACTGAGCGTTATATCTATGATGTTTCACATAATTTGATAATTTATTCTACATCTTGAAACTATCCAATATGTGAACTGAGAATTTGTGTCTCTGCTCATCTTAAAATAGTAAGGTGTAAAATAATACTTTTCTTTATACTCCAGTATATTATATACATTTTGAAAAAGTATTTTAACTGAAGGGAAATACTGCTTTTGCTACAAATTATTTCAAATATCACTTTGACCAGGAGAACTTTTGAATTAAAATTCAGTCCGAAATTATTCTTTCTCATCAAAGTACTTGCAAGGTGATCTACTTCAGCCCAATAAAATGGCTTTCAGGAGACGGAGGTGAGGTCATTACTACATACATGTTGGGTGGTTTTAGTTTATATTGCATTTTGTTTATTCCTCTTGACTAAATGAGAGGTTCAACATCATTAACTGTGTTCTTAGAAAATGTTATCTGGCTCTGCATTATCAAAACCAAACTCAAAATCCAGACTTTATGTCCATATCTGACATTTGAACCAATGTACACTAGGTGGGTATGACTACTTCAAGACCTCACTCCCAGTATGAACTAAAACACTAATGTAGACTTTGCTTGGCAGGCAAACAAATTTTGATGATCTCTTGCCTAGCTTTCTTTCAAACTCTTTGGGAAGGGAGATAGAGTATGGAGATTTCAGATTCAAAGATTCTCAAAATTTTTTATTTTGTAGGGTCTTACTTTAATGAGTACATTCCAAACACCTTAGAATGCAGAGAGTGCTCATTAGCCTAGTGGAAAATAGAAGTCAGAAATGTAAGATGAAGGATGATAGAAGAGAGAACTGGCTCAGAAATTTCTGTGATGCAAGGAGCACTACAATTCTGCTTTAGTTCTATGGACCATTTAATCTCTTTCTGAAACTCATGTAAAAAATTCTTCAGCTGGTTTTATATCATCTTTATTTTGCAATCAGTTTTATATTAAGGAGACAATTTTCCCTGCACCTTGTGAAAGCTCTCAATGAAACGCCAGAAAGGCAATGGTGCAGTGCTGCCAACAAGGGAGGCAATGCAAATCTAGATGGAGCCATATGGTGATGGATCAACATGCTGTGATTTATAGATATAGCCTTCTGAATAGTTCTGAATAATAAAAGAATGGCAAATCTCTGAATTTGTAGAAGAGGGGATTACTTATATGGGATTACATATGGGGAAAAACTAAATTTATAAACCAGAATATTGCATATCTTATTTTCCATTCATCTAGGAGAATGATTGAATTATAAACCTGAGTGGTTTTAAGTTTAGAAAATCTACAGTGGTATGCGCTTTCTACTGCAAAGTAGCTGGAATAAACTTTTCCTTTAACTTTAACAATTTTCTCAGTAAACAGGTTCTCTACATTATTTGGACATGAATGAGAGACAAAGTGTAATCACTGATAAATTCAAACCTCAAGCACTGACATTTTTGGCAATTATATAGTTTGAAAGATGGATTACCTTTGTTTATGTTACTGTTTTCATTGTCTCTGCATTAGAAGATCCAATTATTTTTTTGTATATATTAACATGGATGTTTTAGATTAAGCAGTGAGTTTTAAAAGTTTTCATCGTAGTGAGGATAGCAAGTTTCCCATCTTTGGTTCAGAGACTTTTCTCTGCAGTTCAGAGCACCTAATTTTCTGCAAACAGTCTCATTTGTAATTACTTAAAGCTAATTCATTTTAAATTTAATATTCTCTATCTGCTAGCCTTTCCAAATCCTCACGTACTTCTATAAGCATTTAAAAAACACTCTTAATATAAGATTAATCTATGTGTCTAAAATATATTCCTTCTAATGATCTGGTTTATAAAATGCATGTCACATAGTTGTTCAAAGAATGTGATAAGTAATTTTGCATTTTCATTTGCAGAGAATCCAGTTCTGGTTCAGGCTAAATAATTGTAATAAAATGGTTATTCATTACTTTATCCAGCACAAAAAATACTAGTTATTTTGTAACTGTTTGGAAAAGAAATTGTACCCTTCATATTCTTATTTTATAGTAGGATCTACCTTGTACATTGGTTGCATATTCGTCATTCCACTAAAACTCATTAGTACTTTTCCTTTCCATATTTTTTTCTTTTCTGTGTACAAATTTAGATGTCCCAGCTGACATTCTCTGAATGTCACCCATAATGTTGTAGAAATCAGGCTGAGCTGAGCTGTATCTTAATACCTCCTAAAACAACTAGAAAGAAAAATCTTTGGTCACAGAAGAAAATTCTTATGTCACAGAAGGAGGAGGGTTGTGAATATTTTGTAGTTAGAAGAATCATAATAAAATTAATTTTTTAAATGAAAAATTCTCTGGAGACACTCTGATAACTTTATAGAGTAGAAATAATACTGGTATAGAATAGTCTATATGAGTAGTTCTTCACTTTAGTTAAACATCGTCACTGGATCATTGTATCCTGAAATCTAAGTAAAAAATCTCATTGAAACTCACAGTTCTGTATCTGTTTTATTATCATTACAATACCTAATAACATATTGCAAAGGAAGAAAAGGAAAACCATTTTTACTGTTTTGAATTGCAATCACTGCTCAATTCAATGAAATTGAATGAAAATTAAATATTTAGATTAAAACTTTTAGAGGACAACTAAAATACCATAGAAAGAACAAATCATATGAATGATGCTGGTGAGAATCAAGAGTTTTATGTAACACCAAATATATCTATGATACTATCATATAATATTAAAGTGTCTTATTTTTTTTCTTTTATCTAGATAATTTAGACATAGTTTTCTAAATAATATGTATTTTTAAATACATAATATTCTACTATAGGAGAATCTATTATTCTTTGTTTGTAAGAAACTCTTTTCCTTCTTTTTCTACTTCCATTTTGGATATCTTGAATGTTTTTGCAAGTTGCCAATATACATTATTGCATAAAATTATATGCATATAAAGTTTTGATTGATCTGTAAGTCCATTTTACATCAGTACTTGTTTTCTTTTCTCTATTTCTCAGAAGTGGTGTTTAGTGTGTTATATTCCATTTGACTTTCCATGTTTATACTAAATATATGGTTAAGGACACAGGAAAAATAATTGCTCTCTTGCAAAACATATGTGGACTGCAACATAAATTCCATTATACATTATAAACTGGAAAGTAGTCTACATGTTGAAAATAAATTAAATAAAAAACACCAACTACAAAAATATTATTCTAGATCAATTATGAGAGACAGGGATGAAAAGAAATTAGTACAGAAATCCTCTAATAATAAGGTTTTTTATACACAGTTGACCCCTTATTTTCTAGTGTTATAATTATGTTTTTGCTTCTAATTCCCAAGGTCAATAATTACCATATGAAACCATACAACAGTTCATTTTAAAAGGTGCTCTTCTAGTTCCAAAGCTCTATATTGTATATGGGAATGCTACCCTGCATCACAAAATCATTTGTGTAAATTTGCCTGAAATTTTCAATTGATTCGGCAGGTTGCAAGCAAGAACAGCTAACATGATAATATTTTAGCTAGTCCATGACTGTCTTTTATAAAGAAAAAAAAAATTTGTGTCCTTTATTAAAAATAAGGAATTATTTTAGATTTGGGTTCATAATTTTTAAGACAGTGACTGATGAAAAATCCATGCAGAAATTATATATTTAGAAGATTGTTGAATTTTTATCATTTAATAAAGGAAAGAAAAATTAGATCTATTTTTGACCCAAAATTAACTTTTATGTATCTTTGTTTCTTCCAGTAGAAATTTCTTGAACATTCTTTTTCTTAGCATACCCTTTGATTTTGACTCATATGTTCATTCAATGAATCCCTTCTTTTCTTATGTTTCCCTTTACCTTTCTCAATTCTCTACTTCTTTTTTATTAATTTGATAGTAAAGCAGAACAAATCAAAACAAGAAGCAGCATATTAATATTCTGTCCTTTCTCTTAAATAGTAGCTTTGTGCCAGGGTAATTACAACTTTATTTCTTTTAAGACATGTAGTTGAGAAAAAATATGAAATCTATTATGACATGAGGCATAATAAAACAAGATCCATAGTTGTGTAACCACAATTTACTTGTTTCAGGACAGTGTACCCATCTATTTTCTTTTATAATTAGATTGTAAATTTCAACAGGGAAGGCTCTCTGTCATAAATCTCTCAAATACCTTGCAGCATACAGTCCAATTCTGCCTGGAATGTCTTAGAAAATCTACCATAAAATAAAAGAATAATAAATATTGGGGAATTATTTATAAATATTGTGTTCTATTTGTCTCTCAGCATTTCCCTAACACAAACCAGCAAGAGACTTTACAATACATAATGATTTTCTTCGCTGTTCTTTCTCCATGAATGATATAAATTCTTAAATGATGCATGTCTACCTCCTGTTCATGATAGAGGGACACACTGTGCAAACACATTTTTACTAAGAATTAAGAAATAGGGGATTCTGCATGCTGCTTCATCAGAAGACTCTCTTGAACATGGGAACATGGTCCTATGAAGTAACTTTATTGTTATGATACAGTTTAAGCATTTGCATTTTTCCTAGCACTTCTTAAGCTTTCAACGTGAGCAAAAGTGAGCAACTGCAGGATTCATTTTCTGAACTGACAGAGAGAACTTTTGTCTTTCATGTGACTTGGAGATCAGCTTAAATCTCCCCAGAGAAATGTCTGCATATCTATAACTTGGATACTTAATTAATTCTTACCAAGAGGGAAATGCCTTTCTCTCTGTGTCCTGTCCTGTTTACCAAAGAAACATATCTAATTATTTCAGTCTGCCCTTAAAGAGAAGTAATATGTGTTAGTACCTGGCCGGGGCTTTGCGAGTTCTTCAGTTAAAGCACAATTTAAAAATAGGACGAAATAATGATATTATTTACAGCATTAAGAAAGAAAAATGTGTTCTTCCCACTGTGATTCTGTCAATCTTCCACAAGTTAATTTTTTTTTAATAGTTCCCTATCTCAGAAATACTCACTAATTCAAATTGAAAGTACTGGCACTTTTTTTCTTTTTTCTTGTGTATTCTTTTGTCTTTGATTAACATGACTTTTTTCCATTCACTGTCTACCTAAAAAACTGGTAAGACAAGTCAGTGTATAATTCTGATGTTTCTATAAAGTACCATAAGCTATTCTGTAACTTTCTTTAGTTTGACGGGATATTAATATATATTAAAATTAAGTCAAGTTAAACAGTATTTTTAAAATAGTGAACATCGCGATCATCAATCCAGAAACTACTAAAGTCACTTTAATCTGATGAGAATCTCAACAGACAGGTGCAGCAGATTTTACATTTCAGTTACAGCTTTGTGTTTCAGTGTTGTGGTGACAGGCTTGGTGCCAATATCTGCTTTAGGTAATAGAGGTAAAAAATAAGATTTTATGTTTGAAGACCTAGGGTAGGTATGGATGCTACTATTCTGTAATTAAAAGCCACCACTTCCTGAAAGTATTATTTTGTTAAAATAAGATCACTCTGAAATTACTGATACTATATTCATTCACTTAGAAACCAATTTTTTGTTTCTATTTGTATTCTTGTGGTGTCTAACAAAAAATGCAGAAATAATCTTGGAACTGACCTTAGGAAGGAACACAAAACCTTGTATCTCCTTCACCTCCACTTGACCCTGTATCCACATTACAATCATAAATATGGTTAGCATTTTTGCATAGTGGGTTTTTTTGTTGTTTTTTTTGAGCCTCCTTATTTGTTTTCCTATCTAGGTAACAATGAGAGGTGAATAGCAAGAATCCTTGTGTGGGAAAACAATGAATTAAGAGTTCTTGGGGTTCAGTATGTCTAGTTTGGGGATTTTCTTTTTCCCTAGAGAAATATGCTAGTATTATCTGTGGAATGTCACGTTTCCAGGGTTTTTTAAGCAAGTACACAACTGAATTCCTTAAAAGGCAGACTGAAAATAAACCTGTGGAGGCAAATGCTCCACAGACAGGGAGCAGGGGCTCGTAATAGAGACTGAGTGGAGCAAGAATGCGTTAAGCTGGAACTTTGGTCAATCCTTTCATAATGTGGAGCCAGGCTTCAGGCAACAGAATACATTAGTGTCTTTTTCTGAATCACTCCCTTTAATTTAAATAGCTGAAATCTTCATAATTTTCACTTAAAGAAAAAAAAAAAGCTACTGAAAATGTTATCTATTGAGAACAGAAATATGTATATCTAGCAATTAATTTGAATGTATCATAAATTCACTTCCTAGTAAACTAAACTGCTATTATACTGAGGTCATTTAAAAGCCAAAATAAGATAAATCTAAGCTTTTCACCATCTGTTCTATTCAGTCTGAATACAAAGGAGCCCCGTCACCCAGTAGCCTTAAGGAGAAAGGTATAAATACGTAAATACAGCTGCATATTAGACAACTTTAGAATGCAACTAAGAATCTTGTGTTACATGAGTTAGGAACAGGAAAACACGCTTACATCCAAAGAAAAGAGTGATTGAAAGACAGCTCAGTGTGATCACAAAAGATTCAGTTCCCTGATATTTTGATTAGAAATAAAAATACCTCTCCATCCAAATAATTTTAATTTTAACAAGGAAATGTCTGAAAGTTCATTTTAAAAGTTTAATTACAGTATTTTTTGCTGAATTTTTGTCTGTTTGGTTGTTTCTTTGGTGGACTGATTACCATACAGATGTAGTTTTGATTCCTTCATGAATCACCTGCATCCCATCTTCAGTCTCAGACTTTGGGTCAGCAGTTTTCCAGCAGGGGGCTGGTGACAAGACTTAAGAGTGTAAACCCCTAACAGTTCATTTCAATGAAATCATCAGTTCTAAAATAAAATTAATATTTCAGAATTTGTTTTTTTTCTGAGTAGAGAGGTGTTAATTACTAAAGTTACTAATGTAGCATTTTTCACAAAGCATTTCATTTGAGATGCTAACCTTACTGAGAAAGTGTAGATGATAAAGTAATAAATGCTTTCAACAAGGAAAGGTACTTTCTGTCTGTGAGATAACTTACATGTGAGACCCTAATTTGGCTAGCCTCAAGTCCTCAATGTCTTTTTTTCATTTGCTATTGTGGTGATACTTTCCTGTAAGTAAAAATTTTTTCTTTGCCTCTTGAGAAAGGCATAAATAGTATACAATGTCCTATTACTCCAAATATGCATAAAACTTATTCCTTATTCCATGCACACCTTGAAGTCATATTTTTGAAGATGTACAATTTATGCTACCCATTTACAGTAACTATCATCCAGGAAATTAATTTTCATCAGGAAATACACCATACAGTCCCATATTCATAACATTCCCATTTTATCATTGAAATTCTCATTCTTCCAAAGGACTGAGTGACAAAATGTGCAAGCCTGACATTTTACTTTTATCAGTTTTTCTAACTCCTCTGATTTACATATATGGATTTTTAATGAAAAGAATAGACAGACTTTGAATGCCTTACTGAAGATATTTTTTAATATACCTGCTATTTCCAGTAGACCAGCAACAGCCATAGAACATATACACTGGTTTTAAGGTTTTTGAATACCCTCCTAGATGTATTATATAAGTCAGTAACTTCAGAATATGCTGAGGACATTCTGCTTCTGAAACCCATAAATTATAGTCAGAATCATTCAGACCAAAACCACTATTTCCCTGGACAGCTGCTGAAGTCAAGTATATACTATTAATAATTCAAACTGATTCCTGTGAAATTCTTAACTTTACAGTGACTTTGACAAACTGCATAATTCATGCTTTAAGCAACTTCATTTAATCCTAACTTCACCATTTCTTTTGGATTAGCATTTTAATGACATGTGCCTAAAAAAATGACATGTGCTGCTTAAGTTTGGCAAATTTTCTCATACACTTATATATTTATGTTTGATTATAGAGTTTTGGGTTTTCTCTGGTGTATTAAAAAAGGTGAAGGACACAGTATTTGTAATTATAGGGAACATTAACAACTGGTTTAGGGGCAGCACAGTAAAAAAAGGAAGCAAATTAGAATCAGCATTGGAAAAAAATGAGTAGAAAAAGGTTTTTGCATTGTTACATACTCCTTTTACATGTATATGTTGTACTATTACTAATGCTAATGACCTTTCACAGCCTGAGAATAATGCTAGCAAACTTATGATATTTCAATTGAAATATTGGATGCATTCTAATTTCTAAACTGAATAAGAGTAGTTGTGTTATATGTGCACATACAAAACCAGTAGCTTGTTGTCAGAGGCATGACCAATAAATCAGGTTTTGGCCTTGTTATCATTCCTCTGATTTGGGTTTTTATGTCTTGTAGTTATTCAGGATTTGGCAGGGCGTTTATTTCTTTTTTTTCTCTTTGGCCAGAGTTATCACAGAGTTGTGCTGCTTCCCAGATTTTCTAAGTCAACTAAAAGCTAAGAAAGAGTTCTGGTATTAAGTTAATTCTTTGGTTAGATGTTCAAAGTCAGCTAGGTGATGGAAAAAACTTATCTTAGATAAAAAGCAGTCACTGTTGACTTTTGTACTGTATTTTTAACAAACTTGAAGACAGTGATTGACAGACCTACTTTGCTATTTCCAACTTTTCAAAGCTGTTGTTTTGGGTTTTTTTCATATCCAATTTGGACTTTCTTTCAATTATTTTGGGACCTAATAAATATTCAAACAAATAATTGCATACCTCTTCACAAAGAATGATGAGGTGGAAATTTGAAAAAACACCACGCCTTTCTTCTTTCTTAGCAAAGTTTATACAGTACAAATATGTTTTGATTTTATCAGAGACATTGTCATTCCTTTAGGAGTGAAGAAACTCCAGCAAGATTTTGACAGCTTCATCACAAGGAAGAGCCTCTAGAGGCTGAAACCTCTGTCCAGTATGTCTGTGATAGAATAAATTAACATATGATTTTCTTTCTCTTTGAAGTTATGGCAGTATTTGGCTAGATATGATTGAAAAGAAAGTGTTACAAAATAAGATGTCTATATTCTCTAGAGCTTGACCTCAAAATGTAAGTGCAGCAATTAGTGTGGAAGATTTTTCTCCTTCTGTCTAGGACATTTTCAAATTTAATTTATGAAAACAGTAGACAACTAAGATAAAACTTTTTCTTAAATAGGATTTTAGTCGAGCTAACTATAGCATTCAATGACGATTATGTTGCTTTTGGGTAGTGCAGTTATCTTCATGGAAGATTAATAAATGTATTCAACAATGTGCTTTGTCTCTGGTATAATTTATTTTCATGTTAGTCCTATACAGCTGCTAATAAGCTTCCAGGTATATCCATGACATTTATGAATCTTAAACTGGAGATCTTCTGTAGTAATTGCAGAAGTTCCTCTGTATTGGACAAAGATATGTAGAATTCCCTTTTTTCAGAGAAATGTCTCAGTCCAGCTGAATCACATTTTGGAATGGGAATAGTAGTTGTATTAAATTATTGCCTGAAGGTCCTCTTTATGTCCACACCTTCAGAGCTTAAGACAATTCATCCTTGGTTAGTAGGTATAACTCCAAACTCCATGAATTTATGGAAGCACTCTAATTCAAATATTAACTTCCAAAAAATAGTGAAAGGCAGTGTTAGGGGTGAACATTGCCTTATTCCAAAGAAGAAAAGGACTCTAAAAGTGATGACTTAAATTTGTGTTAATTTGAAACTTTTACTGGGAACTTTGTATAGGAAAATTGCTTACTTTGCATCCAAATTTAACATTTATCATGTTTAGTGTCTTTAATGTTGGATTTAAATTGAGTTCATTACCTAATTTTACATATTTTCTTTAGTCTGTTCAACTTTGCATGTAAAAACACTGAATTTTAACCCTCAAAACCAAAAACTGTAAGTCAAAACCAATTCCACATGAATAAAAATATTTTAAAGATAATATTCATTTTCCATGTCTTTTTCTTTTTCACTTTGAAAAGATTTAAAAGGACACTACTCTCAGAGCAATTACAGACAAACCATGCTTGAATTTCTCTGATAACAGAAATTCTTAAAACTGAATTCTGTCCCCTGGGACTGTCTTATATGGCTTGAAAGAGGGTATTTCTTATTCAAAGATAACTTAAAAAGACATCTTACAAAGTATCTAGGAGTTTGAGTGCTGAAGATATAATTTTGAATGTCCACAAAATATATGGGGTTTTGTCTTTTCTTCTCCTTTTTAGTACAATTCCATTAAGAAGAGTTTGTGCAATCACTTATCCATCCGTCTTTCCCTTTTCTCTAATAACACTTTACCTGCTGGACAATTTAAACTAAATTTGACAAAGAAATACAGAGCTCAAAATAAATATATGGATCTGAGTTTTTAAAATTCACAGGTGAGTAGAAAGAAAAATATGTACCATATTGAAAGAAAAGCTTCTTTGGGAGCTCAGGAGTTATTTATTCTTCCTGAATTCTTGGATGATTTGTGTTGACTTGAACCCTGGCAATTCCTGTTCACTCCTGCCAAGGTAATAGGTGGGAAAAGGGCATAGAAAAAACCAGAAATACACCCAAGGTAGGAGATAAGCAAAGTGGTAAACTGAAGACACCACAAAGCAGATGTGTCGTAGGTAGAAACAACACAAATCCCTGAGAAAAATAGTTCAATTTGTTTCATTGTTCACTAAAAAAGAAGTGACAAATCAAAGTTATTTTTTAACTTTCCACTCTCGTAAATGCTTTTGAGAAAGTTCTGAAAAAAAAAAAATAAAGTGAACTGAGCAGAACTTGACAGGGAGGAAGAGCTGGTAAATTCAAGAGTGATATGATTATAAAAGGTGTCCGGGTACAACATGCTGTGATCCTGGGCCATAATCAAACTTTGATGTATGTTAGCAAGAGGTCACTTAGCAGTTGAAATTAGCATCTCTATTTCAGCACTGCATTTAAAACCTTGAATCACACTAGATTTTGTTATTTTAGGAGTTGCCTTAAAGTCTTACACGTACACAGATTTTTCCTACTTTAAAAATGTATTAAAATTTTGTATTACACTTTGCATCTCTGAGATCATGTCTGGTTCTGGAGGCAGAAATGAATGAATATTAATGCAGTCTTTACGGTTCTAATTTTTACAACAAATTTTTAAGATTCTAGGCCTTTTCCATCTTATATCCACATGACTGTCTCTCTCTTTCTTCAGCTCATGAAGCATTGTTGAAATCTTTGAAATATCTGGATCTGCAAGCTGCTGAAAAAGCACTTTATTGTATAACAGGGGCAGGTGAACTGAAGGTCAAAATCTGCTTGATGTGCACTGCACTTTGCTATGATTTGATGTAGATACAAGCAAATACACTTGAGCAGAATCTAGTATATGATCAAAGTCAAATGAACATGGGTTTACAGTTTTTGAACCACATATAATCTCTTTTGAAGTTCATAAAATCTTAATAAACATTTTTTCTCCTTTTGAGAATTTGGTGTTTTCATAGTGTGTATTTGTTCTTCTGAACCTACCTTTTTGATTTCAGTCTTGTTATTCTGGAATACAACATCAGTAAATCATTGCAACAAGCTATTAATTTTGCCAATCTGTCTGACAAATGCATGAGTTTTGGCTTTATTTGGATCTCTTTTAGATTAGATATAATTTGATTAAAATCAGATTTTCTGAAACAGACAATACCTTTCCATTTTGAACAAAAAATATTACTGAGATAGGATTAACCTCACCATTTTATTTTAGAACCATAAAATACTATGGTAGGCAGATATATCTTGCTGTTGTATTTGGGGGATCATCTAGGCCAAACTTTTGCCCAAAGAAGGGCTGAATTCAGAGCCAGAGCCAGATTCCCATTTATCTTTTTGGGCTGAACTTTGAATTCTTTAAGGGCAAGATTTCACTCCATCTGTGGAGAAGCTGGTCCATGTTTAATCACTATACTGATGGTGTAAAGAGGTTTTTCTTTACAGAATCACATGGTGAACTAGGTTGGAAAAGACCTTTGCGATCATAAAGTCCCACTTATGGTCTAAAATCTCCTCATCAACTAAATCATGACACTGAGTGCCACATTTAGTCTTTTTTTTTTAATATTTAATTGATTTTTTTTCTGTCTCCTTGTTCTTATTGCAATGTTTTGTGCATGTCAGTGAGGAAACTGGCATCTAATAGTTGATTTTCAAGTTTAAACGGCTCATTCTGAATTCCTCCCATTTCTCAGACTGCTGCTGAAATACAGCTTAGTTTTAAATAACTTTCTGGTAGCACAGCTTTAAATTGAGATGAATACTAATGTTTCACTGGGTTTAGAGAGATACCCACATTTATTTATATTTTTATATATTTTACATATTTATGCCTTTTATAATTTAATCATCCATATTAGGATAAGGAGTAACACTTTTTTATTTGCATATGGATTCTTTCACATACTTTATTGATTTTTTCTCTTTTGAAAGTGTGTGTTCTGATTCTTTTTAAATATGGTCTGTGAGTGTCTTGTATTTTGAGTGAGGAGTCAACTTAATGATTAAAAACTCTGAAGCTTAAAGAACGTTTAACAAGGCTACTAAGTAAATAAATATATGTCAATTTTCTATTTTTGAGTATTAGAAGACTGGAATGCTTTAATAAAGCGCCTTCATTAAGAGGCAAAAAAAATTTTGGAATGGATCTGTTTTAGTTGGGAGAACCTAAAAAGACCTGTTTTGATGATGAAGAAGAAGTAGCCATCCAATTCTCATGTCTTCAGATAGAAAACTGTATTGTTACAGTCATTATGCCATAGATAAATTATCACTGATGCACTGGTATTCAGTGAGCTCATTTATGGGATTACAGGTGATTCTATTCACTGAAGCATCTCTTAGGAGTCATAATAAGCAAAAGTGTTAGTTTACATTAACTTGATTTTTTTCTATTCTCCTACATGCTTTCTTTAAAATTTTTTCTGTACATGAAGAGCATATTACACAGCAGGAAATACAAAATATCTGAACTAAATTAAGAAGATTTTAAAAAAGTAACTTTTGATGGTTCTTGTCAGACTATAGATTCAATTTTCAAATACTTTTATTCAGTATGTCCTAAATATTTCAGATCCAGACAGTTTACTTAAATTATGGGGTGTTTTAATTGTATGCTGTTTTCTAGTCTCCCTAGCACATTGGCCAAGGTGAACCTAAAATAGGTTATATGAAACACCTAAAATATGTTATAGGAATGCATCTTCAAAACCACTGTGATTATCATACTGAATGAAGTGATGGAAGATTCTTTGTCACAGTAAACTAATCGGTCTCTCAACACATACTGCATTTTTAGGAGATACTGGTAACTTATTCATTTTCACCTGAAGTTATCATTTTTTGGAAAAAAACACCTCTGTATTGCCATACATCCATGAAAGTTGCTGCCTCTGTTGATAACCTCTGTAAAGATGTTTCATGGTCACAATATACAGTATACACCCCTGTTTTGAGAACGGAATTTTATAAGCTTTTTTTTTTTTAAGCATATGACATGGGACATATTACACTTCAAGTGCACTAGCAACAGATTTTATGTATCCCAAGACCATTTTTTCTTAGTAATTTACTCATTTAAGGTAAATGATGACAAAACAAAGTTAACATTTTTATAGGGTTTACAGACAGAGATGTGATGCAAAAGATATATGACTTTTTACAGAATCTGAGTTTAAAACAGGGTGAAAGTATCTATATGCACTAAGATTATAAGTTTGTATTTTTATGTGTGTAATTTTATTTAAAGAATACAAGAGGTATGATTTGGCATTTCATTTGAGTTGAATTTTTAGATTTTTTTATTATTTTTAACTCCTTTCTTGAGTTTGCCTACAAAAGAGTGGAAAATTTTGCTTTTGATGAAAAGAGTAAAATAAATATATCTAGGGTGGTTTTTTTCCTCCATTTTCCTGTAGGTTTTGTGGAATATCCAAAGTAAAACAATAGAGGAAATGAAAAATAGAAGAATGGCTAGAAGTGCAATCATTGCTGGTAGAGCCTTTGTCATCTTCCTTAAAACTTAGGTATCTAGCATGGGGAAAGAACTGGTTTAAGTTTTCTCTTCCACCATAGGAAATATGAGTCTTTCACATTTTAAACATACATTTTCCTGACTGATCTCACATTTTCCAGTTCAATAATTGTTGCTCTTGTAGCCCTTTGGAAAAAATGAAATTGATTCTAAGAAAACTATCTGGAGAAAGTGATCTGAAGCTGTCAGTAATTTTGATGATACTTAAGCTGCAATGTTACAGAGCTAAATTTTCTTCAAAACTTATTTCAGACTGATATGTTGGAGTTCTTGAGAAAAAAAAAAATTAAAAAACATCCTAGCAATGCAACAAAGTTCAGGAAACTTAGAAGTGATGGATTTTCCATATTCTACTGTCAACATGATATTCTTCTTTAGAATTCTCTCTATGCCCTGAATTCAGGTTTGGCAACTGATATAAAGAATAGGAGAAAAACTACACTAAATATCTAGTTTTGACTGTGGTTTCATATTTTCTTTTTCTTTCTTTGTTTTCAGATTTATTAAAATATAATATAGCTAAAAAAAGCATTAACTATGCAGAAAAAAAATTAATATAGGCTAAAATATCAGTCAATAAGAACATCAGACTAGAGAAGAATATCAGATTAGAGGAGCACTTAATTCTACTAAAGTAATTGAGGCAGTGTTTTTGTTTCTATTTTCAGTCTAACTTGGATGACATTTCATAATTTCCAATAACAGGTATACTGAAAGTAGTCTTGATCAAGCTGCTAGAAAGAAATAACATTGATGGAAATAGATCGATTCATCATTTCAATGCTTGCTGAAGCTTGGTGGCTCCAAGTTTGGCATCATCAGAAAAATATTGGGATTTTGACCAGGAGATAATCTATTGACAGCTGACCTTTTTTATAGGGGTAAAAAGGGTTCTAGCAAATAAGATAGTGAGGCTCATTGATAGAGCTTTAAACTATCCTGGAGGGAAGAAAGAGAAGAAACTGGTTCTGGCAAACAGAAAGTTGAACACAAGTCAGCAGTGCCCTGGCAGCCAGCAGGGCCACCCATGTCCTGGGGGGCATTAGGCACAGCATCACCAGCTGAGGTGGATTGTCAAGGGAGGGGATTGTCCCTGCTGCTCTGCACTGAGGCAGCCTCACCTCGAGTTCTGGGGAGCAGTTTGGGCACCACAACATAAGACATTAAAGTATTCTAAAGCATCCAGAGAATGACAACAGAGATGGTGAAGGGCCTTGAGGAGTAGCTGTATGAGGAGTGTTGAGATCACTTGGTCTGTTCAGTCTGGAGAAAGGGAGATGAGGGGAGACTCCATTGCAGTCTACAACTTCCTCAAGAGTGGAAGAGAAGGAACAGGCACTGATCTCTTTTCTCTGGTGAGCAGACTAGAAGGAATGGCCTGAAGTTATGTCAAGGGAGGTTTATGTGGGATATTAGAAAAAGGCTTTTCACCCAGAAGTTTGTTTGGCACTGGAACAGGCTCTTGGACTCCTGGAGTTGGACTTACTGATCCTTGTGTGTCCCTTCCCACTCAGCATATCCTGAGATTTTGTTATTTAATTCTCTGCTGTGCTACAGCTATCCAAGTAAATTTTACATTTCTTGATACATTTCTAAATAATGGAATTGTCACGACTGTGATTGTGCTTAATATTTTATACAAAATTCAATTGGAAACTCCTACGTAAGAATAAAAACACTTTAAATTGGAACAATTTGCTTTCTTTACTGATTAAATTTCAAAGTAATTAAATAAAAAATAGATTGAAATTCAGTTGAACACTCTTTCTATAATTCTGTGAAAGGCAATTCCTAGATTCTACACCACACAAACCCTTTGAATGCACAGAAAACCATTTTTCAGTGTTCAGTTACCTAATTAATTTTGTATGCTGGAAAAGTGCAAACAATGGGATTGTCTATCTGTGCTGCTGCTTTTGTGAGGCTTGTGGGAGAAGGTTTTGTAAATATTTCTAAAATGCCCTGATATCAATGATCAATGTTTTAAATATAGACTTTGAAACTGCTTAAATGCATTGTTAAGTTCACAGATAATATCTTTAGTACAGACTGGGCTTAAATTAGTGCAAGCAATAAAAACTTGCAAACAAGACATTGGAAAACAATTAGAAATTTAGGTGGATATGTAATTATATTTCTTCTGAAGTTAGTTTATAGATTACCTTCCAAAAAAAGCCGACGTAAACAGAGCTCAGGATATAGTTGTTGCAGTAGACATTTTACAGTTGGTTCTTTAAGCTAAAGCTTAATATATATGACTTGTGAAAGTCAACGCTTCTGCTCATCTTTCCATACAATGTCAAAATCCAAAATACAAACATCTATTACTCACTGAAGTAAATGGGAAAAGGTGTGGCTTCATGCATTAGCAGTTAGGTCCATAAATAATTTCTTTAGTACAGAATGAGCTTTAGTTAGTAAAACCAACAAAACTTGCAAATAAGAGATTGATCAGGAATCCTAAAATACTGAGACACTGCAATTGGATTCTTAGCAGATGTCATTATTGCCTTGAACAATTCACAATCATGCATTATTAATATCTTCCTTTCCATTGAATAACTAGAAAAACAACAGAAAGAGCAATATATGCAATTGTGTATTTTTGGCCTGTCAATAAGGATGTTCTTTGAACAAGTAACTAAATTAAATGCTCTTTATGTTGATAAGATCAACTCTGATTTTACATATCCAATATATTCTATACTGTCCACCATCTTTATACTTGTCCACTATAGACAATAACCATGGAAATAAAAGTCATAATTTTTTGAAGAAAATATGACAATTTAAAAGAAAGCTACCTAACACATTTTCCTAGTACCCATTTGCTCTAAGCTATCAGACCCATGTCTCTGCAGTGTTTTTATGCCATATATACCAGCTGTTACTATTGTTGTGGTCGTGGGTCTTCATTATTAAAACACTTGCAAGAGTTGCAGTTACTCCTTCTCAAAATCACCTTTAGCATTCATGCCATTTCCCACTGCTTGAATGCAGAAATTTTTCAGAATGTTTTCTTTCATCATTGAAGATGGCTTGAGTCCATGGAAACCGTTACAGTTTTTATATATTTGTGAAAATTATTTCATAACCATCCTCTTGTCAGCCACTCAGATGAGCAGGGTGTGGTCAGAGGGTCATTTGGAGGTGATGTGAAGGAGTTGCAGCACTTGCCCTCTTGAGGGGTATGAGATCTTACCAGGACACTCCCTGAACGAATTCATCCCTCTGATTATTTACCACTGCTGGTTGTCCAGGTTGGCAGTGATGAGATTGACAAGAAGGGTACCAGAGTAATTAAAAAAGGCTTCAAGGTTCTGTGTTGATTGGCTGACGGCACAGGAGCGTAGGTGTAGGTGCTGTTCTGCTCACCTCCTTTGGCAGCAGGGATGAATGATGAAGGAAACAGGAAAACAAACCCACTATCAGTAAGTGACTTAAGGGCTGGTGCCACCAGTGGAATTTTGGTTTCTTTGATCACGGGGCAATTGTTACAGCACTAGGCCTGCTAGAGTTGGATGGGCTTCATCTGTCTAGGAAGGACAAAAGTATTCTAGCCTGTGTGTTGCAGAGCTGATTGAGAGGGCTTTTAACTAGGTTTGAAGGGGGAAGGAAATGAAACCAGGTTCTCCAGAGGCAAGTTGGAAAACAAGTTTATATGGCCATTATCATGTGATTTATATATTTCTCAAAAGTCTAAATGTGGTCTGAAATTATATCACATTAGGCAAATCCATAAATATTGATTTAAAGACAACTAAAAATGTTGCCTCTAAGTGCAATTACTGGCATTTTATTTTCTTTTAACTTGTTTTGGTATACTGTATTTACAAACCATGACAGAATTAAATACATAAAGGTTAAAATGAATAAAAGAAAGATCAGAGAAGTAGTACTAACAAATTATATTTGAATGCTGTATAAAAACACACATAGAATATAATAGAAAAAATATTATTTATAAACCAAGCAGAATTTTACAGAATTCTTAAGGTGATTTTTTAACAATAGCTATAAGAGTAATTTTTGTGGCTGATTCAATTAGTTACTGATGACACAACTTTCTCTATTTCTCGTTATCATCACAGTAAAGAACAGGCGTTTGCATTTCTTACAAAGCCATCAGTTGAGCATGCATTTCACTTGTGAGCCATAGAGTAGTTTTTGAATTGTTAATGTCTTATGAAATGTCAGCATGATGAATTGTCATTTGAAAGACGTAGCAATGTCAACTTTAGATAAACACAAAGTTGTAGTGTATATTGCACGACAGTATTTGCATAATGTTTTGCCATCAAGCAGTACTTTAAATTCAAGCATTAAAAGCATGGAGCAAAACAAATTTAAGGTTTATTAAAGCTGGAATAGATTCTGTGAGAATATCTGAAATACTGTAATTAGTTTTACATAGTTATTGGAAACATATAAGCTATATGTTTCAGATTATTCTTGACTCTGCAATATCTCCTATGGATGAAAGTTTCAATATTAATTACTGGCCAGTTCATTAATTGTGTATATAGGATTATTCAGTGACTGACAAAATTAATTCTCACCATTCTTTAACTAGGAATGAGCGTGCAGTGAAAAAGGCTGGAGTCTCAGCAGTAGAAATCATGACTAGTCCAGCCAATATCATCAGGAAGACATTATGTGTTCAGTGGTCACAATGGAGGAAAAGAAAATTCCTGGGTTTTTCTATGCATAAGACTCTGTGATTACTGTGCAGCTGGAAGAGTTCTAATATGTCTAAGCCTGCTTACTGGAAATCTGTCTGAGAACACAGATTTACATACCCTCAACAAAGTGAGAAACCTTAACCCTGGAGCAATTTAAAGGAAAATGTGGACAGTTACATGATAGGATTCAACAATAGATGCCAATAGATTGTTTTTACATTATACAGATATAAACTGTAGAATTTGCCTGTACAGCATGCCTCAGTGAAGGACCTCTGCCACGTAAGCCTTCATGAGGGGAAAACAAATTCTAGTAACATAGGCAGAAGAAATGTTGAGTAAATTAAAAGTATATTTAGCTTGCTTATTTTAGTTTATGATCATCCAGTTACAAACATCCCCTTGGCAATATAGATTTTCCCACAAATAATCCAGCTGAAGATCCTCTGTATGTTTTATTCCATTGTAATTGTTGAAGACTGGGTCTTGTGCTCAAAGTGATGTTTTTGAATCCTCCAAAGAGGCAGTTCATATAATATTTAAGGCTATGTAGCCCCCATTAAGAAACAGCAAATCAGTAGAGATGAAAGATCACTTTTTTTTTCAAGTAGAAGTTTTATAAATGACTTGAGATTAAGCCTTCTCTTCCAATTAAAACAAACAAACATACAAGCAAGCGAAGTCTAATAAAAAGAAGGTAGTTTCAAACTTGAACTTAGGATATACAGTGTCAGACCAAGGGTTTCTCCCCAGCCTCAAAATCATTCTTCAAACTTGCTGAATACTTTAGGAGACACTGCACACTGCAGTCTTAATGACACTGGAGTCTACATACCTTTGGTTGTAACTGAATAGCAACTTATTGTTTTACTTGTTGATCTCAATTCCCTTTTTTGGCAAAATTCATGGAATGCCTAAACTTCTTATGCGTCCTAATTGGTTCATGTGTCTGCCTCTAAAATTAATATTTTTTAAAATCTATAATTAGGCAATTGCAATTGCAACTGTGAAACTGTGTTACAAAGCATTTTATTTTCTTGTAGTTCCAGTTGGAGTGTTTTGGAGCATTAAAGCAGCATATTTAGAAAGCAGGTTTTCCCTACTCAGAAACGCTGATCCCTCTTAAAATACAGTCCAAGAGTTTTTTTCACTTTAATTTTTTCCTACCAGTAATAGTTCTTGGAAGACTTAAAGAGAAAATATGTGATTTCATTGCATGGGGGTGAGAGGTTTCCAGAAAGGGGAATGAGTATAGGGTATAAGATAAACTTTCCATTTCAACTTTCTACAAGAAAATTGTTAAAACTTTCAGTGGCTAAATAGCTCTTAAAACCTTACAGATGTTCTAAAACCTATTTTATTAAAAATAATTATAAAATTATTTACATGCCTAACTGTCCAAGCTTATTTATACCAGCCATATTACTTTCTTGACAATTTCTGAAAGACACCTGATATCTTAATTTCTAAATAATTAAATTATTAAATAATTAAATAATAGTGCAGTGATAATAATGTAATTAACATACTGATGAAAGATTTTTTATTTTGGAATATTTATAGCTACTTTAATAAGATAAGGTTTAGCAAATTACGTTAGGCAGAAGACAAAAGAAAAATATTTTAAAAAAATTAATTATGAGTTACTTGCTTCACCACCAGTACCAATACAATAAATTAAACCTAATTTTTATGCAAATCTTTTATATGGGAAATATTTTCTTAAAGTTGTACTTTTGACTATATAGCTACCTTGTTATGAATTTACATGTGCCAAATCTTTTGTTGCCAGTAAGGCTGTAGCCTCTGGAGGGCTATTATCGTACATGGTCACAGAAATGATGTGGTTTTTCACAACATCATTTCTCCACAGTACTGTTACATTGTTTAACATAACTATGTCACCTACTTGCCTCAGCAATAAAAATGTTAAAAATATCTTACTCTTGTATAATTCCTCTTGCTATTTCTTACTACAGAAAGAATAAGCTTTTTCTGAAGGTACAACTGAAATCCACCTCAAACCACAAAGCCTAATTCTAAATTTAAAGATAAAGAAGTTTCAGGTTTTCTGTGCCATTCTTTGTTCTGTGCCATTCTTCAGTGTATAAATTCCACTGTTTTGATTTGCTATAGTTCATGTCAATATTAAAAGCATAAATATGTGACTATTCCTTTAATATCTGAACATTCTTGAAATATTTAATTAAACATGGAAACAATATTTTAAAGACACTCTAATCACTTCACTTCTAAGCATCTCTCCCTAATTCCTATTTTATTGTTCAGTTAGCCAGCAAAAGAAAGCAGATAGAGCTATTGGTAGAGTCTTTGATTACTTGTAATACAGCATAATTCAAAATCTCTGATCTTTAGTCTTAGTGGTACCCAGTTAGGTTCCAGTAATAATATTGTGAACTTTAAATAATCTCGTTGATTATAAATGCATTTTAGAAATAAAAGATTATCATATGATGAAGCCTGCACCCCACTGTGCAAAATTTTCAACAAATTTCATCAGCATATATTATAAGGATAAAATCAAAAGGCTAAGGAATGTTGAATGAGTAACACTGCGTATGTCTGAGGAAAAGGCATTGTTTGTAGGATGTTCTGTTTGTATTGTATGCAGTGACCACTTAATACGAGGACTAAGTCCAGGATGTTGGGACCTTTGTTTACAGTTGAAAGTTATCTTTTCTGTATAAAAGTGTGTGAACCTCTTTGCTCTTCAGCTTTGCCCATCTTGTATTTCTGCTACATTTCTTGAGTCATAGTCTCTGGTGCGGAAACTGAGATATTGGAAAAGCACTAAGTATTCCTTATGTTATCCTCAGCAAAAGGCAACAGAGAATCCTGTCAAAATGTGCTTCTTTCCAGTGTGTGTAACTGAGTCAAACAAAAGAACTCACACCTTCAAAAAGACCCTGTTCCACCAAAGGAATAAATTTCCTGCCTTCACTGGCATGGGGGTAACAAACTTCACATCCATTGCCTTAATTCTCTGAAATGCACTTACTAAGAAAAAAAATTCACCCCCTGAATCTTCTTTGTGACAGATTTTGTATACCTGACACAATCTGAGTTTAGTCTCCTAAGCTAATATATATTTTACAGAAAAATGGACTCAGATGACTAAAAAAAAATATCATTTCCATTTTGAGCCTTGGGTAACTCCTAAGCAAGGCAGTAAGAATTCCATTTAAAAGCAGAAGAGAAAGGAAAGAAATACATACAGCTGCAGCTTGGAACAGTCAATGCAATATGCCATGTTTTCCCAATATTTTTCTTTAGTTCTGAGCAGAACCTACGGCTTTAGTGAATAAACTTTTCATGTAGTTTCAAAGCAATATGTGTGTTATTGGAATAGTTCCAGATGGAAGAGACCTACAATGGTAATTTAGTCTGCTTACCTGATCACTACAGCAATGACCAAAATTTAAAGCATGCTATAAGGGCATTGTGCAGCATCACATTGCAGCAAAATGTAGCATAAGATGTTATAGTTACATTGTTAAACACAGCTCCAAGCCAGATGCAAATAAGGAAAATAAATCACAAAAAACATAGCAAACATTCTATTTTTCATATTAAAAATGGAAAAAGACTTAGCTATTTTAGAGAGCCATATCACAATGCATAGCCTTGAAGCTTAAGTTACAGGAGGTTCTACATATTCTCCTATCCAGTGTTGGATACAGCATTAAATCAAACTTTGCTCAATATTTTATTTTTATAGTGATTATAAACTTTTCAGTTGTTCAGTGGCCTAAATGATGACAAACAATGAATGTAAAAATGATCAAAAATAATTCTTTGAATACTTGATCTCAATTTTAGGTTTAAGATTCTTAAAGTATAACTTCATGTACTATCATTGCTTGATCTGGAGGCTACTAAATGAGGATTTTCCCACTTACCTATCTCAGCATTAGCTGTGAGAAAAACTGAGTCTGAGTCTGGGTTGTGTAAAATTAAGAAACATTCCTCATGCATCTTAAAAATGTTGAATATTTATTATTACTGTCATAAAAGACTCCCTAGAAGACAGTCAGGGCCAGTATCAAAGAACATGCAGCTTTGTATCAAGTACACTACTGAACTAATTTTAAATTCACTGTATTTGTTACACTACAGTAAGTGTGCTGATGTCTTTCTATAGCTTTATTCTTGTCACCAAGTAGCTATGTGAGAATGCAGGAACAAAGTACATTAGAGTGGCTTCTAAAACAAAGAATCAAAGTGGAATGAAATTCAAGATGACATTTGCTTTTACTGTAAACAATCTTCATTCTACTTCTGCATTAATCAACTACATAGCACAACCAAAAAAATCTTAGAGAGCAGGTTCTTAGAGAAATGATAGTCATGGGATGGGTTTCTGAGCTTTAGCTCTATACACTTCTCTTAATGGTAACACAATTTTGCTTTGTTAGAAACAAATCTCAATTATGAAGCTTATGCAGTACTTGTATAGCACTTAGAAAACCTCTGTGTAACAAGAACAATCAAAGACCTATTCTATAAGAGGAGAAAGAGGATAAAACAGAAAACAAAAATCTGTCATAAATTGGTTGCATACAGAATAAATAGTGATAAAGCTGGATCCTTTATTCTTACTGTTTGAACTGAGAGGGAAATCCAAATACAGAAAATCATTGGCTGTATCAAGCAAATTGCTACCAACATAAATTGCTAAAGAGAGCATCATTATTCAATTAAAAATGTACAATATAACTTTTGAAAACTGACCAACAGTGACTGTGCTTTCTTACCCTGTTTTATATACAAAAGCCATAAAAAGGAATGAATGTCTTATATTCCAGAACACAGTAAAATTAATTGGTGAATACAGATTTTTTTTTTTTATATGTTACTATGCAGTACTAATTCAGTGAAAGAGGACACTAGTGTGTGTTTCCTGCCCCTCCATCCCCATCTTTTTCTGGCTATATATACAGTAAAATCATAGGAAATATATATTTTACATGGGGAGATAAGTTGATGAGTTGCCTAGCAACAACATCTGTGTCATTTTCCCTTTGGTATGTAGTATGTATTCGTGTCTAGAATGCTATTTATCTTCATTAGACCTAAGCAATTTGAGTTGTCAAGTCTCTGGTGATCATAAGGTATCTGATAACCATATATTTTGGGGTCAATGAGATGCACTTACAAGCAAAACAGAAACATCATAAATCCTCTATCCTATATTTGCAAATTATGGCTTCATTAACATTAGAGTATTGCCTCCCACTTTGTTGGTCCCTATTCTTATTGGTATCCATTCCGTAAGCTGTGAGAACAGAAAGTGAAGACCAAGCCTTTATTATAAATTTTCTTCACAACTGTCACATTGTCCTAACTATGACTGTCTTATCATAGCAGCCTCTCTTGCATTTTAGAAAAAGGTTCTAAAGATACTTTTTTTCATTGTATCACCAAGTAAGTCTGACAAACTCATTAAAGTCACTAAATGCAACTCTGAATCACTATGTGCACAATTTCACTTATTTGAAAAAGAAGCGAATTAACAATATAAAAACCCCATAGCTTCCCCTGTGCCAAAAAAAACCCAAAAAACAAACAAACAAAAAAAAAAACACACAAAAAACAAAAAACCCAAACAAAGAGCAACACACAAAAAACCCTGAAAACTTCAAATCCCATACAACAACAACAAAACCCTCTATATATCTCTATATGTCTATATTGAAACATATGTATGCATACCAAGACATCTATGGATATGTATACATGCACATAGATATCTGCATATGTCCATAAACCTCATTTCTGCCTCAAAACTGTACTGCAGCTGCATTACAGATATTAGCAACTATACCAAAATCATCTTAAAACAATTTATTCCTCTCCAGACAAAAAACTCCAAACCATTGATAAGGTTTCTGAGGTGATGTAGAGTACAGTAACTCTCATATTTATAAGATTTAATAAAATCCTTACATAAATGTTTATATTTTGAGGTGTTTCTCATGCTTTCATCACTTATATCTAGCTTTCAAAACCTTAGTGCATCAGATTCTTAAGAAGCACTGCTTCCAACTAGGACATATGTCAAAGGACACAGAGAAATATTAAGAGACTTAGACCTTCTTGTATGGGGAGGGAAAGAAAATGGTTTATTCTAATTCTAACCTGACCCTTTTCTCCCTATTGAATATAATTCTGACAAAAGATAAAATATGAATAAAAATTTCAATTCTAACCATTTAAATTCTACTGAAATATGTGTGAAAATGAGTTATTTTTCCTTATCTCTTCAAAGTGTTATGTGAAGTGTCACAACAGGTGAAATGGAAACTGTAATTTCTGTTCTTTAAAATAACCTCTTCTTACTTGTAAATATTATACTTATATTATACTTATTGAACTTATTGAACAACATGGCTGTGTGTTTACATTTTTTATATATATATATGTATATATATACACATGCACACATCTATTTAGATTAATCTCGTATTTAAGCAAATGGAAATTTAATGTATGGATTTCCTTTATTCTAGTGATTCATGTTTTCTTTCATGACTAGTGAAAATCATTATGCTGGTCTGGTAATACAGCACTCAGACCAAATGCTGAACTTCTTTTATTATTCTTAACTAGTTGGTATCTCAGACAAGCAATTGATGGATTTCATTAACAATGCCAGGATTGTGGAAGGATTAGCCAAATGGATTTTTACTGCATCTTTCATTGCTGTGATTGTTTCTTCATGGATTATTTGGAAATAAAGATCAGAGTATCCTTCCAAATCCTTAAAATGAAAACTTAAAAAAAACCCCAACAACCCAACAAACAAACAGTAGCTAATCAGATTACACAGTGACTGTTGTTCTTAAGATTATGACTCAAATTCCTGATTGAATATGCAAATAGAATATGGAATTTTGGTTCTATAACTTTATATTTTCCTGAATATGAGGAGACCATTTCTTGACATTAAAATTGGTTGTCTTTAGAAGTTCCTTGTTATTGACCTGTGACAGGGCAAGAAAGAGCTTTAACAAATACACGTTTTGTAGTATGAAAATGTCAAATCTGAGTTTTGCATTACTATGACTTCTGACCTTGATTTAAAAACATATTCAAGTTGCAAAGCAGAAAGAGATTTACAGTTTTCATTTGGAAATGGGATTATAGATAATTAAAATATGTATATAAAAAATCTGTATTATTTATAATCAACAGTGTGCAACACAATTTAGAAAGTTAGAGTAGTTGATCAAGTAATGGTTGGCATAATTTTAGTAGGGAAATAAGTAATATTAACAAAATAGCACATTAATTTTGTCTTAATGTCTCTAATTCACAATTTTGTCAAAATTTTAGGCAATAACTGTGAATCATATATATGATTATTGACTGCAGTACTGCTGAATATAGTATATTCAGTGACTTGAGTAACATGTTTTATGGATAAGAATATTTAATTGTGCATACTCAGGAATATTTGTGCACATAAGAGTGATCAGAGTGTTTCCTTAGTTTTACTCCTTTGCCTCACAAAGTAACAAATGAAAACTAATTTTTTTCTGAACTCTATGTTTAATTTTTTTCTTAAGCTCCAATTTTATAGGAGCACTTCTGTTCTCAACCATGTGTGACTATGACATTTGATCCAGGAGACTGAGAGCAATACCCTTGACTGGATGTACATATCTAGCAACATCTTAAATGCCTTGCCTTGTCTGAACTCCATAGGTTATTACTGATAAAACAAAAATCATCTCTGGCTGTCATACGTCCAGCCTAACATGAATATCCGTAATAATTTAAGGTCCTTAAAACAATATCTCAAATATTACGTTTGACTCCCTCAATTTTTTGTTAACAAAGGTTTTATAATCTTTTTGTTTTCATACAATTTTAATGTTAAGGAGGAAAATATTATTTATGACATTTTTCAGCTAAGGAATTAGAGAAAAATATTCCTAAAACTACAGTTAACTGCAGGACTTATGATTATTTCTGACTTTCACGTCACATGAGCTAAGTGAATATAGGTTGACTGCCATTCTTACCCTGTAACAAGTAAGCTGTACCCATGGTATCCTACCTCTTTATACTTGGGGTACCATAGAAAGAGAATTTCAGTATGCTATCCAGGTGGATGTTGTGTTTGATTAACAGAGGTCTGATGGGATGAATAAAACCAAGATTATAAGAAATAACAGAAAGGATCCAGAGGTATGAATATCCTTTCCTTCTCCTAGACCTGGAAATCAGTTAAGATGGTTAGCTGAACTATCATTCTTATGGTAGCTGTTGATGTTAAAAAGAAGTAAACCAAAGCAAGCCCTGGAGCTCTTCCTAAGCAAAGATATGAAATTGGGACATGTCAACAAAAGAAATTGCTGTACAGTAACTTAAGATATGAATTTCAAAATGTCTTACTCAGGGACATTTTGCAATTCCTAATATAAAATTGCTTTCATGTTAGCTATACAGTTACCTTCTAATACAAACAGTGTTTCAGTGATTTTGCTTTTTGTTAACTATTGTTCATTGTGTTGTTTCTACAGTGTTATAGCATAAAGACAATTTAGATTTTTTTCTTTCCAACAGAGTAATTAAAAGCATTGTTTCAAGACTGATTTGTCAAATTAATGAGGGAAATGGTTTTCCTGTAAAATCAGGTTGGGTATAGTTTTTACTATAGACAGCATTGACAAAACTGATAGTAGTCTACTGAAAGACAAGTAAATCAAGATACCTCTTCTGCAAAATATATTTTGTTGCTTTAATTAATGGATTATATATGGTGTTTTCTAAACTTCTTTTCTATTGGAAAGAAACAAAAATGAAGAGTAAGATAATTAGAGAGAGTATTGGATAAAAATATTTCAAAGAGTGAAGGAAATTTCAAACACAAGTCTTGGATTCAGAAAGGTGATACAAAGTCTGGGTGAGATAAGGTAAAGGAGGGGTTCATTAAGTGAGCCTATGGTTGACGCATGTGAAGGTAAAAAGGCGAAAAGGAGCTGAAGGCAGAAAATTAAAATTATTAGATCTGATCCTTAGGCATCCAGAAACAATTAGCTTGTTAATGGGATATAAGAAAACACCTGTAGAAATACAGAAAAATTGTGTTTTCTTTGTTTTTCAAGTTAGCCAATGAAAAAGATCAGTGTTTGCATAGCAGATTGAAATCCTAACAGACTATATGCCTGTTTGGTATGAGTAATGAAAAAGCAATAATAAATTGCGGAGATATTGTAAAACAGGAACAATAACTGGGTAGATGCTCATGGGGTCATTAGTTCCCATTAAGAGATACGTGCAACTGTCTCCTCTCCTGAAAATAAATTTATTTTCCTTTTGTGGCTTTGTGTTGAGCATTACTGTAAGAGGTGGAAGTCAAAAGTACAGATGGGTAATCTGAAATTCAGTATAAAAGGCTGTAAAATAATGTTATAGGTGAAAGCATCTGCTTCATTGGGACTGTCTGATAATCATGGGCTTTTTCAATGCAAAGGGGAGAAATAAGTAAATAGGGCAGTGTTAAATAAGAACACAGGGAGACATAAACATTAGACAGCAGAGGAAAACAGAAATAATAGCAGAGTCCAAAAGTCCACAGTTAGTTATTGGTAGGCCTTTACAAAATCCCAGGCAGAGCATTAGAGAAGGCCAAGTGGTTTTTCACCCTCACAATCCAAGCCTGTTAAAATCTGGGGACTGCCAGCTCCGTGTCTCTGTGTCTGGTCACCTAACTTTTTCTATCAGTCGCCATCTTCCACCCTGAGAATTGTTTTCAATAATTGGAATACTTTCCAAAGTTGTTGTTATATGTTATTTCTCTAAGATGTATGCAATCATTCTATGCCATATTGTAATAATGACCTACACTGAGTTTTTCAGAAGTGATTGAATAATAAATCTCTCAGGAGGTTAGAAGTATGCAAACTTTAGCCTTATGCTTGACAGTACACTTGATGCAGTTGTTAATGAATCAATAAGGCACAGTCTCATGTGTCTTAATTCCAATTAAAATGTTGGAACTATGTGAGATGAAGCTGATGTCTAGATAGATAATTATATTTAATCATCTGTGTCTATGTGCATAAATAAATCCACATCATTCTAGCTGGTTGTGTGAGATGTGCTATTTTCTCTTCATGTCCAGTGAGCTTTGAGATTTAAGAATTTCTTCCATTCCATCTGGGATTTGAATACAGGATACAAAAAGCTTCTTATACAGAAATAAAATTAACAAAATTATTCTGAAAGTAATTTAGAACATAAACTATTTATAAGAAAATGTGCCGGTGATATACAGCAATACAGCCATCATCTCTGAATTATCTGCACATGTTTTTTCTTAATACCTGTAATTCTTGTTTAGATGATTTTTGAAGATTTTGAAAAATTGTTTGTAATATAGACAAATCTGCATATTACATCAGCTTGGCTAAAACCCTACAAGTATATTTGACTGGGAATTGATGTTCATAAATCCTTTCTGTATACACTAATTTTGCAGAATAAATTTAATGAGCTTGAAAAGATTATTGATGTTTCTGAAAAATACAGCAAATTCAATATGAAAATGTTAAATTTTCTCAATTTTCAGGAGTATAAAGAAAGCTATATTCTATTTTAGGCTTCAAAAGTTGGACATTAAGGAACTGTATACTTTGTTAGAAAGCAGATGTTCTTTGTAGGCAGGCAATAATCTTGCTCTGTGAAGAGAAGTAGCCTCCTTTGCAAAACCAAAGTTTGAAGTTTGAAGACCAAATACTTCTACCCTCGCTCTGTTGGCTAATGAGAGTCTAGGTACCTAATATTCCCACAGGGTATGCCTGGAGTTAATTAATGAGAAACATTAAGCACAAGAGTCTCTCTGAAGTGGTAGTTAACCCCAGGCTGAAAAGCAGGCATTTCCTTTCTTGGAAAGCAGAAGTCATTCTCAAAAATGTGAATATCTCATAAAATCATTTCAAAGCACCTGCTCTGTAGTTGTTTTCCTTGAATTTCTGTGGCTGGTTCTGCTTCCATCTACCAATTTGCTGGAAGTTTTGGGGAAGAACAGAAAAAGATTATATTTTTTTTTATTTAATTATGATCTAAATTTAACAGTGTTTTAAATATTACAATTAAATTAAAAACCAAATAAATTCCAAATATAAGGACAGGTGTCTAGTTTATTAATAGAAAAAGTAAAATACTTAGAATCAGAATGTTTGTACTGTCTCTAAATAGATATATTTAAAGTTGAACATTTTTTACTTAATTTATGTTCTTGGTATCTACACAAGTATTATTGATATTGACATTCTTCATTTCCCCTCCTTCATGCAACTGGCTAAAATTATTTGTTCAGTAGAATTTTTTTAAATTGCATCCTTCTTTGGCTTTTGGAAATCTGAACAGAAAAGATAGTACTGCAAATAGACAGGTAAAATATATACCTGCATATGGTCCCTCTGTTATAAAAATTCCCTGCATTTTTCAGCTAGGCAATAAAGAAAATATTTTTTAGATTCAGAAAAATAATATTTTGGTTCAAATTTTAGCATGGTATGGGGAACTCTTTTTCTAACATATAAACAAGGAATATTGTTATTACTTAAGTAATACAAAAAGAGTTTTTCAAGAAGCCATTAGCTGAAATTACGATTATAAGATTTTCTGAAGATTCTCAGAGATGCATCAGAAAGCACACCGTACTACTGTTGTTCCCTTCAGGACACCAAGATTTTGTGAAAATTGTGTTCCAAGTAAAAATAGATTTTTAGACCTATTGGTGGTGAAGTAAGACACCTGTGGATCCATCTTTGATCAATGTTACATTTTTAAATTACATTAAGTTTGTTAGACTTCACAACTAATAAAAGAGGGGATCATTACAAATAATAAGGGATAATGGAGACAGTGATAAAAAGCCATGTTCTGCTTTCTGTTTCCAATTAGAAACTACATAACACCATAGCTGATTCTGTTGTCTTCTAAAACTCATTTTAGACAATCACCTGTGTATTATTTCACATGTTGAAAACACTTTTCATTGCAAAATATTTTTCAAACGTAAATAAAGTGGAATGCTGATTATTGTGTAATCCAATTCTAAAAAGTCACAATCTCTGTAACAAAATATAAAATATACTGTGCGAACCAAATATCTGCAGGTAACAAGAAGGCCAAAATCCAAACCTGAAGTGTAAAAAGTAGGTTTACTTCATCACTGCACTGGCAGAATGGGGACACGTGTGCTGCTAAGTCAACCCAAACTTAGCAGGGGCCAAAAGTGCAAGAACCCTGCCCAGCCTCAGGTTAAAATTAAGGTCTGACAGAAGCAGAGTCCTTCACAAAACTGTGTTTTATAATCTCCAAATTTCTCATCTCTCTTCCTCGCTTATAAGGAGGGCCAAGCCTATGGGAAAAATGCTTATAAGTCTCTAACAGCATCCTGTTATCTGATTTAAGAGACTTCCATTTATTTTCAGCAGACAGAAAACAACCCAAAGCAAACACATATACGTGAAATTTCCCACACTGGGTATTTTTAGCTTCTCCCAGGTGCAAGGTTGGTATTTCAGCACAAAAAATTCTAAAACCAGCTTAATTTTCTTTCTTCTCACCAGTTTTCCATTTTCAACCACATTCTCCCCACATATACTTAACTATTGGACAGATGAGCAGACGAGAAAGTTTTAAGAGAGAAACTGAAGCAAAGTGACCTCAAAAATCTAAATAGCCAATGTATGAATTTTGAAGATATAATTTCTCTGATGGAACTATGGGAATGACATTCAAAAAGCCACACTGTCTTCATTATTTATGAGATTTCTCCTAATTTTTAATAAGAATGTATATATCTGCTTGTTGTCCTGTTTTCTTGAGGTCAGAAAATTTGATTTACTGTCAAGGAGTGGTATGTCTCTACTTCCTTAGATAAATGCCTAATTTTTTTCAGGGAAAGGAAATTGTCTCACATTCAGCTAACTACATATTTTTCTGAAATTATATAAAGAATGCAGAAATGACCCTTTTTCATACTGAATCACTAAAACAACCCCCTGTCTCTAGTTCTATAAGTGCTAGGTTTATAGATCTGTGGTTCTGGTTTTACTAACTACTATTTTTTTAAATTACTATCCTGGTAGATTACTTGCTCTGTTAACAGAAAGTGGAAAGAAAAGGTAGGGAAAGAGAAACAGCAATTTTTCTTCATATGTATGCTACTCATAACACAAATTCATCAAGAATATGCTGCTGACATAAAACTGAATAGCAGCAAAAGAGTAGGAAGAGTAGGAAATATATCTCATTATGTGGATACGATAGTTTCTTTTAAAGTTACTGGGGTTTATTTGTCTCAATTTTGCAACTTTCTTATCTGGTTAATCACTTATTTCTTCTTTAATATATTTGAGGTCATTTATGTCCCTTTGCATTCATCTCATTCTGAACTTAAATTATCTATTTCTGTGGTATCTGAAAAGACATTAAGGTCTCCTAATTTCAAATATTCTTTGTTTTTGCTCTCCAAGTTTCATGAGTTTGAGCCAGTATCTGTTGCCACTATTTGAATACAGCATGGAATTTCCATGCTCTTAGAAGTTCATCAGAGTCCACAGTTTCTCTAGGGACAGCGCTACAAGAGAAATGCAGGGAAAAGTTATGTTGATGAGAATGTTTGTCCAGTATTAGTTCTAGTTCTCCCCACATTTATATTTGACAAAGGATCAATCTTCATTGGCATTTTAGTTTGGAGCAGTAATGCAATTCTGTAACAACCCGTCTGAACTTCCTCATTTATTGCGTTAGGTTGTGACTTCAAAACAAGATTACTCTCAGAGTAAAATTAACTGGAAAACCAACTCCAGCAGAACACTGTTTTTTCATGTAGTGCAGACAGGAGCATCCGAAATACTGGGATTGTGCAGCTTGCATCAGTGCTTACAAAGCACTCACACAAAAATAAAGTTTTCAAACCACTGAGAAACATCATCATATATTAAATGCTCTATATGAAGCCAAAACTAATTTGTCAGTCACCAGCCTTCTGGTTTTACAGCCCATTCCTTTGCTGTCCACAGAGATTTCTTCTTGTCTTCTTGTAATTTCCTCTCCTTGCCTTTTCTTTGGCTGCTGTATCTTGTTACTGAATTCCTTTAGGGTGTTTTTTTTTTGTTGTTGTTGTTGTTTTTTGGGGTTTTTTTTTTGTGTTTTTTTTTTTTTTTCTATTCTTTTTCTCTTGCTTCTTTCATTGCCAGCTTCTCTCTGCTGGGCTTACCAAAGGTTCAAGTGTAGTTTTTCCCACAGTTCTGAGAAAGTGTTTCATATGAGTCCAGCCTGTGGGCTGATGTCCTGACCCAGCTCCAGCCTAAGTCTACCAGGGAGAATTAAGCTACTTCAGGGTTTTGTGAGACACTGGTTCCCCTCACCAGGTCAGATCCTCACCCACTCTATGGAGCTGCTCATTCCTGGGGCTGGAGCTGCCCCAGGGCTTGCCGGATGCCCTGGTCCTGGCTGGGGAAGCATAGCTGGCTCTGTGTGCCAGAACCTGCCCTATTGCCTGCCACGTGTTCCCTGCTCTTCCCCAAGCCCAGAGAGAGCTGCTGGCCGTGTGGAACTTTGGCATGGATTGCACTTAGTCTAGATGGTCAAAATAATGAGAATGCCATGAAACACAATTGAGCTATAGGGTCTTCATTGCCTTGACCTGCTAATTCACTTGTAACCATGCCACTACTTGTGAAAATAGACACAGTACCAGAACTGTGTTTTAAACCTTTAGGGAGACCCTATCTAACCTCTAATTTGCATAATATTAAATAAGATTACTGCATAATCATGAATATTGGAGTGAGTAAATATGAGTTACAACTTCCTGTGAGGTCACTGATATTAATGAAACACTGGGGAGTTATTGATGGCTTTAATAAATTCTTATTATTTAAAATAGTCAAGAAAAAATGTTTTTAGTTACTTGATTGTTAGAGCATTGCATCAAAGAAAAGGATGCATTTTCTTACAGATAGTTCAAGAAAGAAATGTGATAAGTATGGTTAGCCTGATCACCCGCTTTGATATCTTCCAAAGTAATTTCACTTGTCATTTTAAGACTATCAGGTTTCTTGTAATTTGCTTAGACTGATTAGACCAATCTATCTTTGAACAATGATTTTTGTAAAAATGACAGGCCATTGTTCTGCTCTGTGTCTTTCAAATTTCAACAATGAAATAAGGGGAGGAAGGCCTATATATCTTCTACTTTCCTGTGTGAGAAATGCTACCTTTAAGTCATTCTTCTCAAACTTCTATTCAGATGTGTAAGAATAAAAAAGTGATGTGACAATAAGCTGACTTTTCAACTTTATCTGAAGACAAAATATATTTCTCACAATGTAACGGCAGAATATAGTGCCTGGGAGAGAGTAAAAGTTATGCATTTTACCTCTTTGATGTTTTTTGTTTTGATTTATTGAAATAGTCTAATTTGTATTTTGAACCTCGAAATTGAGACATTTTAAATTTGTATTAGAATTCACATAATTGAGAAATCTAGTTATGCTTCTTCATACCCTCAACAACTCTTTCTGAACTCTTTTAGTGCTACCAAGAATTTACAAGATACTTACAACAGTATGAAAGATAGAGAAGAGTTATGTTTCTTATGAGCACAAATTTTTTGCTATTGTTCTTGTTCCCTGAGACACATCATCATAATATTTTAATTACAACATCATAAAGCTTACATTTCATCTGTCATCACAACCTTCTATTATGTACAAAATCAAAAAATGAAAATCAGAAGAATCCCAGGTCTTTAAATGTGATGTTATTTATCTCATCCAGCAATATATTTCTTAGTTATCTTTATGGATAGGATTAGTTGGAAAAAATGAATCATATAAAACCAGTTTAAAAATAAAAACTACTTATCTCTCTGAGGTCAGTGCATTCTTGTTTGAATCATATGTTTTACTATACAATCTGAAGAATGAAAGATGATGGTATAACTACATATATACCTAAAACCATTGGTGTTTGAGTCTAATAATTGTTACTGGGTGAGTTTTTATGTGATGTGTGCATTTTAATAGGAACCAGATATTGGCAATAGACACTTCTCGTCTATTATCAAATTCATATATGAATGAATATGCATACAGAAACTATTTCATACTAGTTAAATTCATTTATTCCTTGCACACACTGAATATGTGTATGTTTAAAAATTAATATTTGACAGAATAGGAAGTTAAGATTCTGTTTTGTCTTTACCAGGAATTTGTTATGTGGCTTTTTTAATCAGACAGCCAACCTGTTCCTTGACCTGATGCGAGTACTACTGGACATTTTTTGTGACAGGTAATTCAGATTCATCTTATTGTTACCACTGATGATAAATAATTAAAGATACAGCAAACCTTTTAGCGTTAAACTCAACCAAAATAACATTTCAAATTTCTTTAATAACAGAAATACACATTTTCAGGTTCTTCTTTAATTAAGTATCGTGCTGAAGTAAATTAGTCTTCAGTAAAACACACATTTTCATATGAATTAAGTGACCTTGGTATAAGCAATACATTGTTTTATTAATATTTTAAATTAATAGTTTGCAACTGACATGGGGTTTTTTTTTTAAACACAGACTACTTATTATTTATGTCTGTTTACAATTGTTCCCAACATATGAGGCTTTCCAATATTTATGTTATAATGGATAATTTCATATTTCTTACTTGTATTAGGTTTCAGAGAGTATGTAATTTTTTAAAGATTCTTAATGGTTTTTCAGAAGTAAGGGTAACTAATTAGATAATTTTTTTGAGATGTAAGCTCTCATCTCATTGTCTTGTGCTCAATAAACTTGTTTGTGTATGGCAGCTTCTCCCCCTGAAGCAATCTCTTTTTACAGTCCTGCTATTATGTTCTTGACCTTTGCCATGACCACAACTCTGAGGCATTTGAGCTGTCAGATAAAAGAGTGGAAAGAGGCTGGTGAAAGTTGTAGAATGCAAAAAGCTTTGTAATGCCCTGATGAATTTCCTGCCAAAACTTCAGCTCCACTGCTGTCACATTTCCTTAAATAATAGGGGGATTTTTCCTCTAATGGACAGTGGAGGCCGTTTGCCTAATGAGAACTTGCAGAGGCAGCCTGCCATGTGTCTCTAACTGAGGTGAAACAATCTTGCCTGGCTACAGACAAGTGGCTAAGAAGCAGCCATATTCAAATGTACCTGTCAGTAATTAATCTGTTTGGGCTTTTTTTTTCCCCTTCCAGTATTCATATATACTGTCCTATGTGCAGTAGAGCATTAAATTGCTTTCCACTGGGAGTAGGTCGTATTCAGGGGTCATCAGAACCATGTTCCTGGGTGGAACATGCTTGATTCAGACAGGCTGTTTCCATCAAGAACTTGGTGTGTGAAATCTCCAGCTATTCAGGAGATTTTATGCCAGATTATGTTTTCCAATATTATTCTGGAAAAGCTATCTTTATTTAATATCATGTAGATAGATAAAAGCCATTCAATGGATAGGTTAATTCTACCTCTGATGTAGCCAGTGAATAGCCACAAATTTTTCTGTCAAGATTCCTAATGAATTTTTTAGTATCTGCTAGCAAAGCTTTTTGTAGCAATTACTATATATTAAAGATAGACT
Organism: Passer domesticus; assembly: GCF_036417665.1. NCBI lineage: Eukaryota > Metazoa > Chordata > Aves > Passeriformes > Passeridae > Passer > Passer domesticus. Next base: position 40,160,862 of record NC_087478.1, on the reverse strand, counting down.
CAAATTCTTGCTTTGTAACTAGGTCCTCTTTTTGGGGTCAGGGGGATGTGCTATAGAACAACAGAGATAAATCTACTCCTTTTGGTGCAGACTTATTCAAGCGTAAGTCTGTTCTAAAAACTTCAAATCCTGATCCCCGAAAGGGAATAATCTTTTATTTTGAAAATGATGCATTTTTTCTAAAAGTAAATCAGCATGTTTTTAATGAATAAAAGTTACATTGACTCAAAATATATTTTTTGTTGCAAATTACTTTTTTTGTCCTTCTGTGGGTATTAGAAAGATGTTTATTTTAATTCCATTTCCCAATTTATGACACAAAATTAATGCCATAAAGGACAAATAAAATATATTATAAGATTAATACTTCTGGGGGTTTGGTTGCTTTTGTGGGTGCTTTGTTTTTGGTTTTGGGGTGGTTTTTTGTTTTTGTTTTTTTTTGGGGGGGGGGGGGTTTGTTTGTTTGGGGTTTGTTTTGTTTTGTTTTGTTTTGTTTCTTATTGCAGTCTTTATAACTGCAAAATATGTCCAGAAATCAATTGATTATTTTCAGTTGAGAAGTGCATGTTCTATACAGGGATGAAACACAAACCAAGTGGAATTAGTTTCTTTCCACTTTAAAAGAACGGTATACTGTAGATCAAATGAAAAACCTTACACTGCATGGTTTAAGAATTATTCCTTCCCCATCACTTCCACTGTTAAATTTTTTTTTTAATATCAGTAAATATTTTTTTTAGTATCAGTACTTATTAAGGCCTTATGAAAGATATATTATTAAATCAATAATTTAGAATTCACAGTATTTAAATGAAAAATCTGTAAGTTAAACTAGGAACTTCAACCCTGTGCTTCTATTTAATAAGTACTAGTGACAAATTTAGAAGCATTTATAAAGACATAATTATTTTTAAATTGTTAAATTCATAATTTTTTTCAAGAACACAAAGCTGAACCTTATGTCCAGTTAAATATTTGCAGGTCAAGCATGAACAGGAAATTGCATCACATGAAAAGTCAACATTTTTTCTCCTTTAGAGATACTATACGTTCTGTCATAGCTGACTTTTGAGCATGTATTGCTAAAGATGATAAACTACCTGAATACTAAAAAAAAATCCATACATTGTTTTTCCTTTTTAGATGAAACTATTTCTGGCTAACATTTTTACTTCATTTTTAATCTGGGACATGTCACCTACATATCACAGATATTATTTCAATGCTTTTCTCTTTCATTGATGGTTTGGGTTTTTTTTAAATTTTCTTATCCCAGCTGTGTTCATTTCCATGTAATATGTGAAAACTAAAGGAGAGTAGGCACAAGCCAAAGGGAGTTAATCTATTCTAACTGCATTGCTACTTAAGCTAAAACATGTACATGATTTTCTGAGCACTTTAGAACACCAGCAGTAGATTTGGAAATTACAATTTCAGTCCTAGTTGTAGAAATTAATGTTTTACTAACTAATTTCAATTTTCTTCTTGTGCTCCATAAGCTATCAGAAAGATGGGCTGTCTGGTAATTTCACAGCAATATTTCCATTTTCTAATTTCTTTAAGCCTGATTTTTTTTTTAAGAAAGACATGAAGATATTAACCTCCTGCTGAACGAAGGAAATGCCTACTCCATAATTCTATAGTTAAAAACTGCTCTTTTCTTCATTTTTATAACTTGTTTTGTTTGCCTCTGTTGAAAAGAAAATTTATATCCTGCTGTAAAAGTTCTTTAATATTAATTAATATACCTGGCTGTCCTTTCTGAATACATAAAAAGTACAGTTTTTAAAAATGTGAAACTGAAACAGTAATCCAATTTAAAAAGTATCAAATATCTAAAAAGGGAAAAGCTGCCACTTCTCTATAGTAGCAGAATATGATGAGAAATTTTCATATAAATATGTCAACATTTCGATAAAAGTCTAAAGTTCCCTGTCATGTTAAGAGAGAGACAATATGAATATCCAAATGAGGTTTATCTACATATTTGGACTGAAAATGTTCTCCACATTGACTACAAAAGAGGAGCTAGTAGTCAGGATCTGTGGTGAATTTTTTTTCCATTCATACTTACAGACACTGACATTGCTTACAAGGATGCAACATGAAGAACTTTGCAACTCCCTAGAAAAGTCCTATAGTCACAGGACAAATATTTACATGTGACAGTTTCCTACACATTTTATTTAGTTTTATTGTTTTTATTGGAAACATGTAGCAATATTATAACTTCATTTTAGTAGATCTTGCAAGAATTGGTGGTTTTCTGAGAATCCAGTAGCATCTTTATTTATTGATTTGAATAAAAGATATGCGTTACAAACATTCATCATTCATCTAAATGTTTATACATATCTTAGCTACCAGGAAATCTACAAGAATCTGATGAAAGAAGTTTTCTGGGAGTTAGAACTTTGTGCTAAGATTAAGGCAGTAAATTAACCTGCCTTCAAATTTTTCATTACTCTTTCAATCTTTATCCTTTCCCATTTTCCTTCCTTTTTCTGTGATATTCCTGAATGAGTTGTCTTTCAAACAAAAAGACAAAAAGAAACCAATAAACACAACCCCCAAAACCCCCAAAAACCAAGGAAAACCAAACCAAAAGATCTCACAAAAAAAAAAAAACAACCCAAACTCTAAAAAAACAACTAACAAACCACAAAACCCCAAATAACAAAAACAACAACAACAGAGACATGCCACGCTTACAAGCATTCATGGATATGAAAAACTTTCTTGCTACTCTCAGTGCATTGTTGCCTTAATTCAACTGCTTGAAAAACTTGTTGCGTTCTCTCATTTATTGTATTCTATTTACCTAAATGGATTAATTAACTCAGGGACTCATATTGTAATGATTTAAGTCTTTAATTTTACTAGGTTTTTTTCAGCTTTGGTTTTCCTAGAACTGTGGCCATTGTTTCTAACTGTAAAAATAAAGTCATTTGTGAAATGGTAGCTACACCCTCTTACATTAATTATGTATTATCTAAATACCTTAGATTGAGACATTCTGAGTGTCTTAGGCTCAATGAGATTTATTTCTTAGTACTCCAAAAGACTAACACTTCAAATATAAGAATATTGTCTCAGTAATACACAGGTCATTATAAATATTACAAAGTCAGAGGTATTTTGCCAGATCCATTTTGTTCTCTAAGTATACCCTGATACTATTATACTGGCTAATTGGTTTGTGCAGCATTATTCCAGCATGAAATAACAGACATAAAACTTCTGTAAAATATGACTTTTGTGTCATCCTGTTAGTTGAAAATAAGATTGCAGACCATAAAATGCCTTTTCTTCAATGAGTATCACTGCTGTATCCTATAAGATTTAATTACAAATTGACTAATTCAGCTTTATACAAGGCCTTGGCATGGCAGTAAAGGCAACTTAAAAAAAAATTTCTCCCTTCTGTTTGATCTGAAAATCAGGATTTGCATGCTGTGCAAACTATATAGCATTTCAAGAATTCTCTGAAGAATTCTGCATGCCCAGAATTTGTATGTTGAATTTTTAGGTGTGAAATAAGTAAAGACTCTAAAAAGTAAAATCAGGATTTTTCACAGGCCATTGAAGAACATATTTATTTATTCCATATATCTCTCTAAATAAGCATTACAGTATTCAACATCTTAGACCATATTGATTTTTTTTCGTTGTGTGAACTTTTTGTAAATTGGCAGAAAACTGAACAATCTGGGCATAAGGTGAAAACTGCAGAAAATGGTTGTGCCTGAACCCATTAATTATTATCTCTTCAAGACACTCTTAATGCAAACAGCACAGTGCAATGCACATCTCTAAGTGACAGGCTATGTATGTGTTGAAGAGAGATAGTAAATAAAAAGCACAATACTTATACTGCCTCTTAACAAGAAATTTAGATATAGAAAAAAATGTATCCAGATCTAATGGGGTACTGGGAATGCCAGAATTAATGTTTAATAATCATTAAGATTGGAAATGATCATATAATCTTTAAGGTTGGAAAGAACCTGCAAGATCATTGAATCCAACCATTATGTACATATATCTCAATTGAGTGCTATCTTTTTCATGGTTTACAACCATGCAGTTGTCTTCAAATTATATTATTCTGTGACTCCTTTTGATCTTTCAATGACAGTAGTTAAGAGCTTTTTTATTTTTTAATTTGAAGTTCCATTATAAAACTATTCCAAATTGTTGAATGTATAACCATTCTGAATTGTTGTATGTAAAAGTATTCCATAATATATTGGTAAAAAATTTATCTTCAACTATATGCCACTGTAAAATGTACTTTGTTCTGTTGCTGCTCTGTGCAAACTGAAACACAGAAATCTTCTTATAGAAGGATCTTAAGGTTTTTTGAAAAGTACTTTTCTTGTCTGAGGCACTGTCAGCATCTCAAAATCCATGTGTACTGTAGGAAATATATTACACCAAAATGGAGTTTAACATATTTCAATTGAGGGAAATTTTCATATTCTTGTTACAAAGGAAGATGTGAAAAGAATTAGTAATTTGAACATGCACAAAATTCTTTAAACTACAATCTTTGATGGAATTTAACTTTACAGATCTGATGTCACACCCAGAAATCATATGAAAGGTCTGTTCCTTGAACACACCACTGCTTATTAAAGGACCATAACTATTATTCTCTTCCATGCTGCTGGAAGAAATAGTGGTTTATTGATTTGTCTCATCCAGATCAGGACCTTGGGAATCAGGATCTTATATTATTCTGGATGATTGATTTTTTTTAAAATTAATTTCTCTCTTGTGCTGTTCATAGGAAAGGACACCCATATGAGATTGACTTTACTGTACATGAAGCCTACTTTCTGTTAGCAGATCAGCATGTGAAGAGCAAGGTGCAATAGGCTAGAACCTAGTGTTCATCAATCTGGAGAAGATATATCAATCAGATTGGCACATATAAATTTAATAACATAAGCATCATTTTTTGTTCTTTAGCTTAAAAAAAGCAAAACATTGTACTCCTGACTCCTGTACCTATTCAACTAGATTTAATAACAGTAAGATAAATACTATGAGATCTTAACTTAAAATTCAATTTCGTAATCTCTTATGCACAAAGATTGAAAAGGAAGATAACATGTTAAAACTCCTCCTAGAAGGTTAAGAGTTTAAAAGTATATAAATACACAGCTAACATTTTAATTTTTTAAAAATATCTGTTGCTGTTGTTATCCTCCAGAATAGCAATCTGTATGGTTTTGATGAACATGCAAGGAGGGATTTCTAAGACACATATGACTGAAATGGTACTGTAAATTAGGGGAATGGTTTTAAAATATATATCCATTTTAAACCATAAAATAGCATTCACTGTAATAAGCAGTACATCAACTTATTGCTCAGTCTTTCAAGGCAAACTAGTCCAGTGCCTGAAATACACATTAGGAAACAGCTCTGCACTGATAGACTAAATGCCATAGCAACCCTTTAGGTCTTTTACTTATCCCTTTTCTTACAGAATACCTGAGTCTATACTAGTCTATCTTTCTCAGCTACACAGGCTGAAACCTTTCAAACATGCACGAATTCTTTGAACGGAATTACAGAAAATTCTGAAGCTGTACTTTGTCATGCTTCTGCAAGTTTTAGGAAGAAAAAAGTCTGCCACTTCTACAAACTTGAATTTCTCTTAGCTCAATGTGCTCAGCTTTGGGATGATCTTAAAAAGTAAACCAGAATACAGTACATACCACAAAAATGTATGCAATTTTTGTATAGTATGTATTAAGAAAATCAAGCTTTTTACTCAGATTGTTACTATATGTCAAAGGGAAGGATTTTGCTAATTATTAATGCGGGCCTTGCCTTTCACTCTTATCTCTGTTTATCACTGTCTATAGCACTATGACTGTTTCGGATTGTCAACCAATTAACAATACCTAAAACAAGATTCAAGTTCTTTGCATGTCTGCAGAGAGAGCTATCCAAATCTATTGGGTTTCAGTTCATTAATTTTACTCATGCACAGGCCCATATCAAAAATGCACAAGTCAAATACTTAACTTCAAGAAAGGATCAGACTGTGAAATGATCATAAAAGCAATGATAATGGGCAAGATAAAAGACTTCTACTTCAAGATCTTGTGTTAGACAGTGGTCAATTGTGGATGCAAGAATAAATTAATGCTTCACTCAGTTTAACCTCACAGCTACTGACATCCTGTAGTTTAATACCTTCTGAACTGGAATTTGTCTCTACATCCTTCTGTTTGATATCACTTAATAACTGCAACAGCAGTTATGTCGGCACAGCATGTTGCCAATAAGTTTCACAAGTCATTTGCACATTGAGTAAAAAAAACCCAAAAAACAAAAAACAAATTTCAGTTACTTCAGGAATATTTCTTGAATATTTTTGAGTTCAATGTTGTGGGAAATAATGAATAAGACTTATGTCTCTGTATTGCAATAATATGTTCTTCTCCAAAATTTATTTTTTTAGATAAAGAATCCAAATGGATTTAATATCTCTTCATACACAAGCCCTTTCATACTTTTTTTTACTTACACTTTTTTCTTTTAGCTGAGGAGACCTGAAAGATCTTCAGTATTCAAGATACGTAGGAATTACACAATTGAAACATTGCAGTAATGCTTTATAATTTTCTTGTATTTTTTTTCCTCTTTTCCAATATCTCAACATTTTGATTGCTGCTAGGAAGTAGCAATAACAATAATCCTAATGATTTTTCTAAGACATTAGTTTAGAACCCATTTTCAAATATATGCACAAAAAACTTTTTCCTATATTTTTTTATTTACACTGATTACTCTGAATTTCTTCTGCCATTTTATGGTTCAATTACTTAGTATCATAAACCACTTCTGCAATTGTTTGCCGCCAACTTTAACCTTTCTAATTAATTTTAAATAATCATATATACACCACTGATTAATACCTTTTCCAGATCATACACCTAGGAATATATTAAAAAGCACAGGTTCCCTGAAAGGTCACCATGGAATAGTTGATAAAACAACTACTTATTCCAGTTCTTGGTTTACTGTTCTTTAGCCAAGTGCTAACTGTTCAAGGTGGTAGCAGATACTTATCTCTATTTCAACTGGGCAAATGTACAACTTACTAGAAAAGCACCTCATAAATTTGGTCACAATGTACTTCCAAAAATATGTCTTAACTTAAGAAATATTAACACTTTTGCTTGTCAAAATTAATACATCACTATACTTAGGCATTTAAATATTTTTGGAAGCTATAATGAGATCAATTTTAGCTGTCTTGACGGGCATAACAGTAATGTTAATGAATGTGCTGTGGACTTCAAATTCCATGGTCATTCAAAAAAGGCTTCTTGTAAGGATGAATATGTCCTGAAATGTATTGATTATAAAGTTCTCTAATCCCAAAATATATTTTAAGAGTTACAGTTTGCAAGTGCCTAGAAATCAATGTCCAATAGAAATTAATCTCTTTTCTTGTAATTACATTTTAAATTACCAAAATGAAGGATTTTGCTTTCCACCTACCTGATTCAAAAAATTTAGTCAGTAGACATCCTCATATAAAACCAATAATTATAGATTCAAGCTAGAAGTTTTTTTCTATTTAAATTTAGGTTGCAGTGTTTTTTAATGTACTTTGGGGGGAATTGTGATTTTTATTTATTAAAATAATTATATATAGAGAGATAGCTATATAAATACGATTTTTATGCATGCAGAAAACCTCATATATTTTTATCATGTGGATGCATTGACTTAGAGACTCATACTTACAGGTCACTAAGTTGCATATATATATGTATACATATATATATATATATATGTACTTTTCATAGATGTGATAACAAAGTGATCTATAATAACAGTTATTTAAAATTGTTGAAGCCCAAGAAGAAAACTTAAGGAAAAAACCAATTCCAATGCATGTATTAATTTCATAACACAAGCCTTGCATGAAAGATAAGCAAATATAGAAAATCATTGGTATGCAAATTCTATACTATGCTTATTGCCAAACCAGTGAAATATATAGTGTTGTCACATCTTTCATCATCACTGATAAACACTGTCTTCTCCAGAGAGTCATTTTCAGTACAGGCTCTTCAGATATCTATGTAGATTGCTAAAATTAACAACAGTGTTTTGGGCATAGAACATTCTGCTTGACAATGCAAAATGCCACAAGGAATAATCCAAATAATACAGGGAGGAAGTATTACATTAATGTGTGGATGATGTGAACTAGTAATACATTTTAATGTGTGTGCTAATTCTCTGTGTGATGAACATTTTTTATAATGTGCTAATTCTGCATTATTTTGCCATTCCATCCTGTATAACAGCTGCCTGTTAATATAGGTTAATAAGCAAATATGCTGAAAAGAGTGATTTGGAGTATTTCTAGTGTTTTGGATAACACTTGGTAGAGTTCTGTATCATTCTGCTACATAGAATAACTAGTCTGATGTGATTAACTCTATGTTTCTGGTCACTAAAAGCCAGTAATCCATTGTCGTGCTGCTCTGATTATGGATACAGACACAGATTTCTGTGCAACTTCTTCCCAGGCTGCTGCAGGCATCTTCTAGAAGTGACTGTGTTTGGCTACTATGTGAGCAAAGCAATCACACTTCAGCATCGAGCCCAACGTGCCTGAAGTCTCACTGGCTGTGGGCTGAATGATTAAATGAACATTATAACGGGAAACATGCAAGTTTATTGTGATTGTTTTGATTTTGTGTCAAAGCCCTTCTTAGCTAATAGGTAGAATCCCTAAGTAGTTGTTCCTCCCTACTTATCATCTATTGTATACTTTCCAATTTCCTAATTCTCATTACTGATGCCAATCAAATTCTCATCCATCTGTAGGTTATTGTAATATTGATATGTCTCTAACACACAGTACTACTGACTATAATTGTTTAAATTAATGCATTCCTGGAAGTTTGTTTCAAGAGGTTGGCTACTTACTATAAAACAAGTTACAGTAATGCTGGCAGGACTTGAAGAAGTCTAGATTGCAATGTCTGATTCTTCTACCTAAAATAATTCAGGAAACTACTGAATAATATTGAGATCAAAAGCATTGATCTCATATTAAGAGCTTATTCCTTTTTTAAATGACTAGGTGACACAACAATTTCTGTGTTGCATGCCCTCATCTAGCTAAGTTATATGTCAGACTGCTAAAGAATTTAGAAAAAATGTAAATGTATGTGATTAATGCCCATTCAAAACATTTATTTTCCAGGTCTGTTGCTTATCATGAGTCTTGCAGAAACTTTACAAAGTTAAAATTAGATAGAAAAGAAAAGGAATTTTTTTAGCTGAAGCCAGTAAGAGTAATGGATATGTAAGTGGGTATAAGTAAATAATAAAGAAATAACCTCACCCTTTCAATCCCTTCTTTCCATCTAAAGGTTTCATTCAATGTTCTTGTAATAAAACTCTCTTTTCTATTATAGTTGTAGAAACCATTGCCCTCAACCAAACACTCACTCTTAGCAATGCACCCATAAATCAAGACACCTCAGTCTAAAAAATGGCATAACTCAGCCTGGTTCACATCTTTGCTGACACAACTATCCATTTATTTTTCCTCTCTCCTTCCTTGTTGCAGCACATACATATTGAAGAACAATTCAAAGGAGAATCACAGAGCAAAGGTGTTTGGTGGCAGATAAGCAGTTGCCTGAATCTATACTCTAATCCATTGGAAAGGGGAACAGGAAACAATTTAAGAGCTACGCATTGATAGCCAACTCATAGGCAGCTCAGTGAGAAGCAGACCCAAAGCAGTCTGTTTATGTAGCCCTACAATCAGGGCTATCACAATGAGTTCCATAAATAGATTGGTCATCAGCTGAAAGAGACTAAATAAAAATCTTTGGACTCACTGGTATTCCCACCAGTTACATTTCAATTTTCTTAAGAAATGAAGGAGGCTGGTAAGACAAGTAATGATAGTGTCTTGAGGAAAATCCCAATTGCTCTTTGCTTGGCAGGAACCCTGCTTTACTAGAGTGCAGTATGTTTCAGGATAGAGCCACATATATTATATTTTAATGGCACTTGATAGATTTTGGTTCAACTCAGAGATCACAGCTGACATTTAGTGAGTGGAAAACAAGATGCTGCTGTATTTGTATTTGTAGCTTCTTCCTTAACAGTATCTACTTAAACCATCTGATGTAACATTTTGCATACCTAAAAAAGGTTTTATAATTTTCAGGATACCTGTTCATGAAAAAGGTTAATAGAAATAACATGATGGACATTACTACTATCACAAAGATTTTGTACAAATACTATCCACGGCTGTAAAATTATTTTGCTCTTGAAGTACTGAAGTTTATGAATTATCATAAACAAGATGATCATAAGTACTAGAAGAACCAGGGTCTAATTTACAAGTAAGAAACCAAAATTTTCTCATTTTTTGCTGTAAAATCTCTTGCGTTAAAACTTATGGTATACGTGTAACTTAGAGCTGACAGTACTGCAGAGTGACCCTGATCAACACTATTAAATTTGACAATAATTTTGATTAATGGGGATATTTAAGTTTATACCTCCTGACAGGAGGGTGAGGGTCCTTCACACATGTTGTCCAATGGAGTGAAGGAAAATTACCTGTATATTACCACTACATAATTTGTGGCAAATGTGACATTGTTGGGAGGAACATGAATTAAAGACGATGTGTGCATGTGTGCTTTTGATTTTTTCCAACCTCTTTTGTGTGAATTCATAGTATTCTGTAGTTGTTTTGAAGTTGTAGAAATAAATGGGATTCTATGTGCATCTATTATTCATTATTGACATGTGTTCATGTCTGAAGTTACATTTAGCAATGCAATTTGTGCCACCCCTCATTTTTTTTCAAACAGGGAGAATTCTAACCTCATTTAAGTGCACAGTATTTTAGTTTTGTGTAAAGGATATATTTTTGTAGCATTCTAAGTCTGATCATGCCTCTCTCTAATTACTAAAAGTAGCCTTCATCTCCTATCTTCTTTACAAAAACATACAGAAAGAGAATAACATAGCACAGAGAAAAAAAAAAAGTGAAGAAATATTTTATAGAGAGTCATTAGGAAGCACAAATGAAAATGGACTGCTAAACACTAAAAGTTCCTCCTCAGCTGATGGTTAAATTTAACTGTAACAAAAATTCAGGGCATATCAACCCTAATTTCATTAAAGAAAACTGTCCCAATAAACAAATCCTCAGAAAGGAAGAGCTACTAAACCTGAATTTTATGATAATTTTTCAGTTCCTTCTCAGGTTTTCCAAACAATTTCTTTATGCATGTCAACATTTAAATGTATATTCAGTCCATGATTGAGAACTGTGACTCTGATTACCTTTACTTTGGGATTTATAAGTCATTAGGTAAAATGACTTGTTTCCCTTGGTTATAGCCTCTGATTTAAAACTTTGTTTTTAACCATTTATAATTGTAAAAAAATGAGACACTAAGGATTGTCTTTTTCTCTTGGTTAAGTTCCTTGGCAAAGAAGAAGACTCTGGGGAGCCAGAGTTTGTCTCTGTTAGTTAAATCAAGAATATTGATCATGACCTGAACATAAATTTCTTAACTTTTCCCTGGTGATAACTTCCAAGTAGGATTAATGTTCTTTGGACCTAGCTCACAAGAAATGAATAACTTTTCTTTTTGGCAACTGTAACTTTTAAGTGAGTTTCTAGATATAATCATGGATACCATAAATTCTTACCAACCTAACTTAATAGAATAATCTTAATTTTAAGCATACTTTATCAAAATAATACACTTAAATTCTATGGCTATACAGTATATAATGTATTTTCAAATATGAAATTAACATTTCACAATGCATTAGCAAGTAATAAAGGATGCTTCTCTTTTAATGTGATTTAAAAATCTCACTATCAGTGTCTGTACCTGACCTCCATGTCATAAGCACCTGAGTACATTATACTGTGCCAATAATCCATATGTTCTTTTAGATTACTTATTCCTTTTAAACATGTTAAGTAGCCCTGGGCAGTCAGTTTGGCATTCTGATATCACATTGCAAAAAGACATTCATAATTCCTTGCAGATATGGCTGAAGGGCCAATTTCCCATGTCCTTTCAGCTCTCATTACCACCTCTCCCTGTGATGCTAGTGCCCCAGTCCTGGAAGAATTTGTTGAAATTCTTTATGAGAAACCCTAACTTTAACTTTTTTTTTTTTTCACACTCACAACGATTTTTATTCTATGAGAACCTCCTTTTTTACATATTTCAAGCCACATAACATCATCTGTGAGGGAAAACAGGGGTTTTTTCTTTCTTTTGTGTCATTATAGCTTTGTCTTGCTCTGATTTTGTCTTCCCATTTTGTACATAGAGAATCAAAATTATTAATCTTCTTTTATCTCCCTAAATTGTCAAACTCTACTCAGAATAAACTCTCCATATTCAAGGAAACAGATCCTGTTGTCCAACTTCTTTTACATGTTATAGATATACAGGTTTATATAGTACTGAATTAAAAACATGAAAAATAATGTACTTTTATGTTGTTTGTATTTTTAACTCAGTTCATACAACCCACAGTAAAACATTGAGTTAGATCACTATTCAAAGGCTTCTCCATGCATTTTTCCATGTTTCCATGTATTCTCTGGAATCCTGAAGCCATCAGCTGTTCTCACACATAATGGAGTGTTTGGTAAATGGCAGGTATGACAATCCTAGCCCTACCAATAACAGCAGGTGCTAGAAGCATCTTATTTTCAGTAATGGATCCAAACCTGGAGCAAACATTTATCTTTTTTCAAAACTACATGAAAACACTTTAAAACTTCTAAGTTTCAGATTAGTTACCCCATTCTTAAATAACATATCATGGTGCCACTGATCTGACTTTGATTCAAAATCAAGTGGGTTTCAAATGGCCTATAACTTTCATTCGGGTTCCCACAGTCAAATCTATCTATGCATAATCTGGAATACTAAAAATGCTTGATTTCTTTTTCATATACATTTTTACTGCATTTTATACTATTGAGATATCAAAAAATCTTTCGGCTATAGACCTGAATTTGCACTTTTCTGCATTCAGTCTGCTTATCTTCATTTCAGTTATACTGGTGGTATTTCACACATTTTATTATGTAAAATATTAAATGCAAAGTCCTATTAGATTACTAATCATTTCCCCTTGTGAACATCATACAAAACCAAATGCAATACCATATATGACAAAACCAAGCAGTATTTTGCATTTTTGCTGACTGTTATTCTTTCCTTAATTTATACTGTTAGTTTTCAGACTGATTTCTTCTAAGACTCCCAAAATAAGCAGAAAATTAAATATATTATAGTTAACTACTATTTTTTTACATTAGAAAACAATTGTTATGATATAAATAACATTTTGTGAGTATAACCACCAAGCAATAAAATCTATCTATTTTTTTAATCTTTCTGCATGAACTTATTGAAAATATTAAAAATGGAAGCTTCTACTTTAAGAAGTTATATTATTTAACCAGAATAAAGCTGGTTAAAATTTAAAAGCAATATGACATTTATTTTTGTGTATTACACCATTTTGCACATTGCTGTGTTTGACTGGGTAGTGGATTGTTAGAAAAAAAATTTAATAACTGTTTTTCTAAGCTCCTCATTGAAATGATGCTCTAACTTGTAGAGCATAATATTGAGCAATTTCTCACCTTTGGAAAGCGCTAGTGATACCTATATGTCAGTTCTCAATGAACTGTATAATTTCTTCATTTTATTGAGGGTTTTGGATTTTTGTGTGTGTGTGCATGTGTGTGCGTGTGTGTATATACCTACACACCAGTGTTATTTAATATCTTTATTGATTATATAGATGAACAGATTGAGTGCATTGTCAGCAAGTTTGTAGAAGACACCAAGCTGAGTGATGTTGACACACCTGAAGGACTGGATACCATCCAGAGACCTGGACAGGCTTGAAAAATATGTCCATGGGAATCTTTTGAGGTTCAATAAAACCAAGTGCCATGAGCTACACCTGGGTCAGGGCAACTGCCATTATAAATCCAAACTGGGGGACTGACAGATGGAGAGCAGCCCGGCTGAGAAGGACTAGGGAGTGCAGCTGGGTGAGAGGCTGGACACGACTCAGCAATGGCACTCCCAGCCCAGAAAGCCAAACATGTCCTGGGCTGCATCCAGAGCAGTGTGGCCAGCAGAGCCAAGGAGGGGATTCTGCCCCTCTGCTCTGCTCCTGGGAGACCTCACCTGTTACCCTGCATCCAGCTCTGGGGTCCCAGCAGAGGAAGGACATGGAGCTGTTGGAGCGAGTCCACACAGTCCAGAGGACACCAAGGTGATTAGAGTGATGCAGCACTTCTCCTGCGAGGAAAGGCTAAGAGGTTTGGGATTGTTCAGCCCAGAAAAGAGTTCTGGGTGACCTAATGGTTACCTTCCAGTAGCTAAGTGTATGTGCAGACAGGACAAAGGGGAATGGCTTCCAGATGAAAGAGAGTAATTTTAGATTGGATATTGGAAAGAAATTCTTTACTGTGAGGTTAGGGAGGCAATGGAACAGGTTGCCCAGAGAAGCTGTGGATGCCTCATCCCTGGAAGTGTTTAAGGTCAAACTGGATGGAATTTTGAGCAACCTGGTGTAGTGTAAGCTATCCATACATATGTCAGGGGGCTAGAACTAGCTGCTTTTTGTTGTCCCTACCAACTCAAACCATTCTATGATTGTGTAAGATATATATTTAAACAAACTATAATATTATATGTACAGGTAATATATATTATACAGTTATGTATATGCAGGTATATATAAGGCATATATATATAAGGTAATATATATAAGGTATATTTCAGCATATTAAGATATGCATATGTATACACTGGAAACACGAACAGTTAGTTAACATTGAATTGTACACGCTTTACATTACAATTGTAAATCATAAATATTACACAAAAAGAAGGTTTTAGAAGTGTACAGTTAGAGTTATTCCCATAAATCCCCCCATCTTCATGTATGCATTATATTTATAACTTTAAATAATGAATAAATTTAATTAGGTGAATGTACATATTTGAAGGGAGAAGTGGTGAACAAATTTTGCATCAGAGGAATACACCATCACTACAGATGTGCAGATTTACCTGAGACAGTTTTTTTTTTTTTCACTTTTGCTTTCCTTTATTCATAATTTATTCAGTTTGGAGCATAAAAAAGTGAGTGGCATGCTTTTTATTTTAATATAATCAAAGTCAAATAAGTTGTTTTATAGAGGGACTACCAGAATTCAATCCCATTTTAATTCTAATTCTTATAGATATTTTGCTCTGATCCTCTATCAAAAAATAATATTTTAAAATTATTTTTTGCAGATTCAACTTCATAGTATAATCATTTGCAGTGAGATTTAGAAGTTATGATTTTCCCTTGCATTTCTTTGAATGTTAAGAAAGAAAACAAAAACTTTAATAAATGAGAGACAGATGGGGTAGGAGGGGAAGAGAATGAAATAGAAAAGAGATGGAGGGAAAGAAAAATAGTGACAGGACAGACTAAGGAAATTATCACTATTCAGTGAATCCCAGTGATGTCCTATTGATCCTCTCCATCTGGTCTTCTTTGCAGTGAGGGTACCCCAAAAAAAAAAACCCACAGAGGCCAATGGATTAATATACATTTAAGCCAGGTAGGAATGCCCAGATACCTTTCCTGAGGGGGAGCAAGTTTGACACAATCTCCTGCAGCAGACTTCTGAAGCAGATCTTTTGTTTCACTTTGTGCAGTCCTGTGCTGCAAGGTCTCAGGAATGATTCTGGGGGCACACTGGGGGGTCTTTGATGGATTATAAAATGTCCTCAGCTGCCTCTCATGTGAATGTCCCGTGTATGTGGCCTTCCTCGGGTGGGGGGAGGTATACAACTCAGCCAGTTTGTGTGAGGTAGGATGGGTGTTCACTGCCTCTGATCAGAGGTTACAACACCCACCCAAAATTTTCCTGTCTCTGCCTTGGTTGGTCAGAAGTGTGTGCAAACCAGGCCTTAGTAGACGAGCCTGTGGGCTATGGCCTCCCCCACTCTGAACTCAGCAAGACCTGATTTTCAGCATAGCTGCTGGGTTTGGCTTTCTTGTGGATACATTTTTCTCCCTCAGCCTTGTTTGCTTTTTCTTAGACCTGAAATGATTGAACAATAGTGTCACCTTTATCTTAAGTTCCCTTAGGTGTCTTAACTCACAGTCCAAAGTTTCCCTCAGGAGACATCTTTATGCACAGGTGGTCACAGCATCTTTATAAAGATTTCAAAAGTCCTTCACACCAATGTTTAAGCCATGAACCATAACATTTCAGTCTCAGCCATCTACTCAGTGGATGGCTCTACAGGCAATTGCTACAAAAATATTCTGACTGTGAATTTTGAATGTCATTGAGAACCAAAAGACCTAATTTCCAGTGCATACTTACATTTTCAGAAGCACTCCTCCAGTTTTGGGCTAACAACATGCAAACACAAAATACTTATATTTCAGGGAACAGTGCGAGACTTTCTGACTTGGTTTAACTTGTTTAAAATTTCCAAAGAAGTCTTTACATGCAAAAGGTCATTCCAGCTAAAGCTAAAATTAGATATGAAGTTCATTATTTCTTAATTATTTTCTGCACATTAATTCAACTAATTCTAGAATCAAGTTTTGTCTTTTCCAACACTGAATTATGCATAATGCAAATTAATTTAAGAATACATTCAGCAAGTAGAGCTGTCGGTTCAGATGCCATTGTTTTTGTTAAATGGAATTGAGATTAGTAGTCTTAAAGATGTGGAGAGTATGTGGATGAGGATCTGTATCATGGGGCAGTTTTTCCAGTTGTTTTAAGAACTGACAGGACTTGGTTCCTGGATAAAATGTTTAGCAAGGTCCCAAGACACCCATAGTCAAAGCAATTCAATCTGCATTCTTGTTGTGCGGTGAGCGGTCATTTCCCCAGCGCTATCAGGCAAGTGTCAGCAGTGACAGCTTTACGAACCATGAACTCCAGTGGAAAAGTGCAGTTACTTATCTGGCTTCATCACTATACAGAAAACAGGACTAAGTCAGGCATTCCCAAACTCTCTGTTTATATCACAATATTCATGGAAAACCTTGGTAGCTTTTTTCCCTCTCTTGCACCCCAAATATTCATTGTACTGTTCACGATATCAAATGTCGTCTGCTGTAATTACTTGATCTGAAATATCCAGTAATCCTGGTTTAAGATGCTCCCACTTTTTCTTTCCATTCTGTACCGCTGTTGTTTGCTGTTCCAGCCATACTGCTTGTGCTTCTTTAACCAGCCACATTTTGTTGGCAGCACCTACTGGTGGAGTCATTTGGTGAGTGGGAAGAGGAGACTGATTCAGGTTTTAAAATGAGTAATCCCACATTCTGTCCTCATTACAAGAGGGGCATAGAATAATTTAAGTTGGTATTTCCACCAAACGCTTCTTATCATGAAATCACGTCTTGACATGCAAGTTTTTTTGCTTCATTAAATAGTCAAATTTATTTGGGAAATATGAAGAGGCAATTTTAATTTATTTTTAGCAAGGAAACTGATGAAACTAAAATAAATGCTTCATTGTATAAAATTGTTTCAAACACATTGAGCATCATAAATGAGCAAGTAAAGAAACAAGTCAGAGGGAAAGGTGCCAAACTAAGGATCCAGTGACACATTTCTGAGTCATTTACACTAAAGCAGCTGTCTTCTACACATGACATCTTTTGTTGATTTCTACTGTAGCTTGTGTAAATTGCTGAATTTGCAGCTAATTATCTGATTGCATACAAATTGTGAATAATGGGTGGTACTATAAACACAAAATGTTTTGATTTCTCCTCCTCATAGGAATAAGTGCAGCCAACAATGAAAATCAGATAGTTGTAAAAAAAAGCCAAAAAACCATGTAAACAAGATGAAAATATGTTTGTGAACATGACCATGTTTCTGTTTTATATGACATATACCTCTTTGTTTTGCTTAGTATTTGTATAAATAATTGTGCAGAAAAAAAAAAAGGACAAAACATCACAGGTGTTTGTCACAGGTGACAGCCAAAGAGAAAAGGAGGTAAGTATATATGTATATATATAAGTATTCCCATTCTATGGGATGTTTTTCATTTTACCCATGACAAACAAGCTCTAAGAAATTTCTGTGTGTAGCAGTAACTATACTATAAAATAGCTACCTTTAAAGACAAGATATATACAAATAGCTCAAATAGCACTGTAAATACAAGAGGATTTTACATGCATGCTGGTAATGGAAACCAAATTTAATATCTCAGGGTGTTTGGATATTAAAATGAAAATATTCCCAGTAATCTTCACAAAATCAAACCATTAAAGAATGAAATCTTTTTTTTAATAAATTACCTTTATGATTCACCATAAATGGAGGGTTAATAGACGATCACATTGTCACATTCGCTTGTGGAATCAATCTTAATCTCAAATACAATTCCATTCTATTACATGTATAAATATGCATAATTTAATTTTTTTTACTTTCCTCCCATTTTACTAAATTAAGTCGTTTAATAAAGTTACTTAAGAAGTTATTGTAAAGAGCAGGAGAAAATCTTCTGGCATTAACAAAGCACAAGAAATTGCATTCAAATAAAAAAATAAATCTGAATCTTTAGGTCAATATTTTAAATCTGGTATAAAAGAAAAAGGAGCTAAATAAGAACAATTGAAAGTCTGTGCTGAGGAGCTCAGCCTTGGAAATTGTTCTTAATTGAAACAATTTACTTCCTGAAACTGAACAAAGTCATAATTTTTGCTCTAAGGAATTGGTGAAGATCAAATCATACCATGAATCACTTACTGAAATTACAAAGTAATTAATAATATGACTTAGGCTTCATTTTAATAGCTGTTCCCTTGAGGGAGTTGTCAGAGTGCTGGACAACTCTCATCTGCTTTTCTGTTGGGGGTTTGTTCCCCAGAAATTTTTAATGACATAATCTTTTCTTGAAAGGCAGATACTGATATTCATGAACATAGTTTGCCTTGAAATGTAATTGAAATCCTGTCTTTTATCCTGTTTGACCACTTTTTTGGTACTTCTATCTGCATATAATGAAAGTAAATTTCACCTGGAATATGTCTACAATGTCTACCAACAATTTTTACTCAAAAATCTAATAGTACTTTAAGTCATCATTCGGGTGTAAGACAGTGTTTTTCCCTTTGTATCCATTTTCACATGTGTGGATTGGTGGAAAAATTCAGTAAACTTAATTATGGTATTTTATATTAATTGAAGAAAATACTATGAAGAGAAGAAAAATGAAGTGGAATGACTTTAGGTCATAAATGTGGATATAAGTTGCTTACATTGCTGGTCCCCTAATATGGAATGTGTTCATAAACTGCATGGTTATCTAGTCTTTGAAGTGACTGGAAATAATTGTCAATATAACAGGGAAGACTGGAATGATTTTTAGACTAAGATATGACAGGAAAGAGTTGGAAAAGGTAGAAGGAGTTCAGCTGGACTCTTTTATTTATGCTTCAGAAAATTACTATAAAAATAACCAGTAATCACTCCAAGACCACTGTTAGATTTGAGGTCTTATAATGCACCTCTCTGGTTACTCTTGATTCATAAACTCACCAATTTTGGTGAACATAGAACACATACCATGCTCCTCTTGATGTAAATTTGTAAAGGAAGCTGAAATCTTGAAAGCTTTATATCCTAATTTTCAATATACTTTATATTCTACATATCTTTGTGATTGGAGAAAGAAATAGTAGCATAAAATATACAACTCAGGCAGATAGCCTTTAGAGGTATTGGAGAAAAAAACTTAAATGAACTGTGGAATGGAAATGCATGTCTCCAAAAATGCACCATTTACTGAAAACATCTATTGTTAAAGTTTTATATCACCCTATTTCTGCATATTTCTGTGTATCTCTATATTTATGTTCAGATGGGTTATTTTCAATAAGCTAGGCTAGCATTGGCAGACTCATCTATCATTTCTGTTTCTTTCCTTGATCACAGGTGTAATCCAAGGCTAGTGGTTTTCTGTATAAGTGCATGATGATATCTTGATTACTTTCTCTGTCAGAAGTTAAAATAAAGTCTTAATCTATCTTAATCTTAATATGGAAAACTTCATAGTGTTTGAAGAGAAATCTTGGTGAAATATTTACATGTGAAGTTAAGTATTCAGTTCTAATCTCATCTTTTGTTGTTTTGCTATTTTTCTGTCTTTTGAAATATTACTGTCGAAAATATATACCTATAGAAGAGTTCCTGGTATGTGGCATGTTGACAGAACTGTAGAAGTAATACAGGTCATGTTTAGGCTGCCTTTCTGCAGGAAAACTGTCAGTGCTCACTAATAATCAGTTAAGGTTGGTACATGTGCAGGTTCTCAATGGCAATTTTTACCTACCAAGAAAGATGTGATTAGAAATAACTGGCAAATTAAATTATAACTCAGACAACTATGCCTTTTTCATTTGATGCTTTCTTGTAAATGCATACATGCAAATAGGAAAATTAGATCTCAAATTAGAATTCATGTTGCTGTCATACCAGATCTTACGTGTTGATTTTTGTTGATGGTTTTTTGGGGTTCTTTTGTTTCGGTTTTTTTCAGTCCTCTTTTAGACATAGAAGAGTTTGCTTCTGGGGTGTTTATTCGTGGTTTGTCTCTCTGACTTTAAGTACTCAATAGTTAAGATATTCTGTAATATAAGTAGATTGTCTGTCCATGCACAATGTTTGGCCAACTGTGCTTAAAAATTCAGCACTCTTTACCCTTGGAAATTTGAAAAAAAACCTGCTGTAGCTTTTTTTTTTCTTGCAATCTATCTTATGTGGTTTACAGTTCTAACAAACACAGTACTTTTCTGGTAATATTTCTCTGTGAATGACTGAATGCAACTGATATATAAATACTTAGTTCTTTAAAAATATTACCCTGAATCTCCAGCCTAACACTGACATGATGGCCTGTATGGGGGCATTGTTCAAATAGTTTAAGAGCAAACACATTTGTTTGGATGTGACCCATAGATGTTCAGCAGGCCCAAAGAGGCTCCCACAGCAGGAGGAAAGTACTCAATTTCCAGAAGCTTAGTACACCAGATTTATCTGTAAGTAGCAGAAATGCCTGTCTAGGGGAGAAGTCTACCTGAAATCACCACTCAGACAGGGGAGGATTAGATTTCATGTGCTCAGTTGTAACTGACAAAATTTATCCTCTTTCATGTGCTGAAAAAACAAGGAATCAAGAGGCGAACTTTGTAGCACAACTAATGAAATGCAGCCTGTATTTTTCAGCAGCTCCACATGGCTAGACAATTCAGATATGCACTGGAAAACCACAGGAGGACTGGTGAGCAGTCAAAGATTTTACTTCTTTCTAGCACTTTTGAGGCAGGAGGTTAGAAGGTGCTATTTATATTATACATGAAGAAAGTTAAAGAGATTGGCCTGGTCATTACTGATGAGTCTAGCTTAAAAAGCAAGCTGGAGGAAATGCATGCAGTAGTGAGGGACAATTTGCTTCACAGTAGAAAGGATGGATTACAATTTGTCCCTTGTGTACTTCTACAGGTGTAAAGTCCTGTTAATCACTATAAAAGCAATTTCTGAAATATCAGTGAAGTACAGAAGGGGAATCACTGATAATACAAAGACTTAATGTGTTTTTAAAGGTAGATTCTTAGGCTTGACAGCAGAAATTTCAGATCCGTGAGTCTTGAAATAGAGAGACAAGCATTAAGAACATTGAGAGGACCTAAAATCTGTAGTTATATCCCAATATGAATATCACGAGAAAGTTTAAACCAAACTAAAGAGAATGAGAAAGTTTTGTCTGTGGTTCACAGCTCATGTACAAAAGCCTTTTTTTTTACAGGCATCCAAATGCTGTTTTAAAGACACTCCAGCAGTTGTTTAATGCAGTTTCCTAGTATGAAATAATCTAATTTACATATAGATTAAGAATCTATTTATGGCATCTGTGACACAACAAACAAATGTGGGGATCACAAAATCTTTATTTGTATTTGTTCAGTGCTGTTTGATTTCCGTTTGCATTACAGTCCCATTAATGTTGCCACTTTAACATACAGCATATGTCAAACATTTCTTACCAAAAAGGCCTGACTTCATGAAAACCTTATCAATAGTCAAGTGTTAGCCTTAATTACTTAATCTAAATATACTTTAGACTTAAACAAATTGGGGCATCACATATTGCAATTCTACTGCTTATTGGAGAAATATCAGACATATGTTCTCTATTATAAAAGTAGTCACAGTGTCACAATATATAACTATATATAACAACATATAACACAATGTCACAATATATAACTATATATGTAAACTAGGAGGGCATTTAAATTGTAGGATTTTTTTTTAATATAAAGCAGAAAATACAAAGAAGGTTTCAGCTTTGAGATTGCTACATTTTCTAAAGTTTATTATCAACACTGAAAAATAAAGTTTTCAGATGTTAGGATAATTACCTTTGTATCCTGAAGACATTCTTTTAAGTAAAATGTTTCTGAAGACTCCATAAGAATGATGTATATGTGGTCACATATTCCCGTTGCTAGAGAATGAAAAGAAATTACTTGCAGGATTTGTTGATAATAATAATTTGATTTTAGTTGATGTTTTTTTTTCTTTTTTTAACCTCAACAGTTTGGTACATTTTTAAAATTTTATTTTATTGTTTCAAAGCAATATAATTGGTTTGTTGTATAGCTATTTTTTATTTGATTTCTTTACCTTATTATGCCACATGTTCCATATATTCTCTGTTGGCGATTCTATTCTGCATGCTTCATTTTTTTTTCTTCCATTTTATTTTCTATTAAATATATTCTGTTAATCCTATTGATGCGTGAAACTCTTAACCTTTGAACTGGTTGACTTCGAGATTTAATGGTGCAACTTAATATAGAATTAACATAGGTTTTTGTATTTAATAAGGAATTTCTAGGTAATCCATCAGGTGTGTGAACTTTTCTCGCTTCAACTGTGTGTATGGAAACATTTGTCCTCCTTTTTAATGTTTTTGGGGGTTTTTGGTTGTTTAAGATAAGCCCACTATTGCTATGTCCCTAAATTAAGAGAAGAAATTAGTATTTTGAAAGTGAACAAAAGTTTCTGAAATTTAGGAGAGTTTTCTCAACAGGGAGAATGAGGCTGATTTATACAGTCAGCCTACGTGATGGGGCATGGGCAAGTGTGCAGCAGTAACTAGAACAGAAGCAAGTTTGGAAACTAAACTGAATGAAAAACTTCATCTGAGAAGGCAACAGCTAAGACATTGGATTTGAATGTGCCAAAGCTATACTAAGACTGCAATCATGTAGCTAAGGGTCATATTACAATGCATCTATCTAAGAATACTGAAACAATACTGTGCAAGTGTTTTTGAATTGTCTGAAATGTGTGTTTCTATGAGGGTTTATTTATTTATGTGGTAAACAGCATACTTTACAAGACTAAACTATTTTTGGGGTTTTTTTTTCTTTTTTATAAATTCTAGAAATGTATAGTTTTTCCAAGTTCTTTTGCTTAGAAGATACCATTTGCCTATCTCCTTTCTTCAATTTATTAGGAAATGCAATGGCTTTGTGTTGTTTTTCTGCCTGCTTGGAACCAAAAGTAAAATCTTTTTCATTAATTCAATAGAGCATTTAATTCACTTTCTACTAACATTCAGCCAAAAGAAAGCATGGAGGATCTAACAAATGACACCAGCTTTTCAATTCCACAAGGGAGGACCAAGCAGGTTCAAACTGAAGAAAAGTTAGGGAAAAGCATCCATCTATCCCTAACATATTTAGACAGGGAGATCTAGAGCATGAAGAATATGTAAGTTCCTTAGAGTGATGACTAGCTGTCATCATAGTGATGTGAAAAGAAGCAGAAGAGTACTTTAGAAGATTTATGCAGCAATTTAGTTTAAACTCTGATAATCTGGATTGAGCAGACTCCATTTCCTAAGAGAAACTAAAAGTGTGTAGAAGAGAGAAAAACAAAAAGAAAATTAAGGAAGGGGAAACTCCCCTGCCCAAACTCAGAAAAAAAACCCATGCCCAAAACACATTCCTCTTGTAAAACCATCAGCTGGACTTTTTTTCATAGAAAGGGAGGTAAAGGTACTTTTCATCTTTCAAATAACTCTGATTATGATACTTACTAGGTGATGTATTGCTCTCCACAATAGTTTTCAACAGTAATCATTTTAAGTCTCTGAAATTAAGGAAGTACTTTGTCTGATGATCATGCTTATGAAGTACTTAAAAAGAAAGTTGTTACAACACAAAACCTAACAATGTTATACTCTGGTCACCAGGAAAAATGCTCTTGCCAATGTATATACACATACCATGTCTTCTTCATTAGATGTACCCTATCACATTTCCTCCAGAAATATGCTTACTAGAGAATAAGGAGAGGAATGTTTAGTGATTTATGAATAAAATCAGAGGAAATCAGAAATACCAAAATGGAATCTTGATATTTTGCAAAAACACCTGTTCTTTAAGAAGGGGATGACTGGTTTACTATATGAAAGAGTTAAAAGAAACAGCTACACAAAATGCAGACAGTGCTGAGAAGTGGATTGCTTCTTACCACCACAATGCATCAGTTTGGACCTGGCTTGTTTAATATTTCACATGAAAAATCCTCGGAGACTGACTTGAGAGACACAGCATTTTTGGAGTAAACCAACAGCTTCAGAAGCAGAGAGTCACTGCTCCAGATGGTATATACACAGAAGTGTATATAGCTTAACTGTGCAGTGACTGAGCCGACAATATAGAAAGATACTCTAAGCAGCTGAATGGCTCAAATGTTTGTTAAGCTGAAATTGTAACTGTGCACTGATTTCACTAAATCATGCAGAATTGTTGAGGTTGGAAGGGACCTCTGGAGGCCACCTGCTGCTCAAGCAGGGCTACATAAGGTCAGTTGTCCAGGACCACATCCAGATGGCTTGTGAAGATCTCCAAGGATGAAGACTGCACAAGTGCTCTGAGCAGTGTGTGCCAGTGTTCAGCCACCCTCATAGTAAAACAAGTGGATTTTCCATCTGATTCCATTCATGTTAAGATGGAATCTCCTGTGTTTCAGCTTATGTCCATTTGCCTCTTGTTCTCTTTTAATTATTAATTTAGCTATATATTTAATCTTTAAATGTTATAAATGTTCCCTGGGAGATTTTAAACCAGTCATGTCTTTACATCAATATGCAACAACTTGTTGTTCAGAAATAATTAAAAAATGGGACTTAGAATACCATGAAATAATGAAACATACCCAGTATGTTGTCTACAAAAAAACCCAAAAACAAAAAAACCAAACATCTTTCACTCAGTTCTTAATTTCAATTGTAGATGTCAAAAATGTAATTAATTAAAGAAATTTGGGAACATGCTATATTCAGACTTGCAAAAGTTTGCACATTTGGTTTTATATGGAAGAACCTGTAAAGAAAGCAAAGTATTGATGGAAAGAAAGGCAACGAAGATATAGATATAACTCTCTCTATATATATATAAAATACATATAAAAGAATGTAAAAATACACATATTGGTCTATGCTGCTAACTACATCTCTTAACATGTCTAGTTCTAAATGTAGAATCTTTATATAACAACCAGGGTGAAGAGGTTTTCAACAGCAGTGAGCTTCTATAATTCTTTCTATTGATTGTTTAGTTAAAAGAGATAATGAGAGAATTTTTAAACATGTTGAATCATTGGGTGGATCCAAATCTGTTTCAGGGAAAATGTGTTATTCAGATGGCTAATACTGTGTGTACCAGACAAAATAATTGGGGGTGTTTTTCTTGGTTTTTTTTTTTTGTTTGTTTGTTTGATTTTGTTTGGTTGGTTTGGTTTTTTGGTGTTTTGTTTGTTTGTTTGTTTTGGGTTTTTTTTGAATGCAATACTTTTACATTTGGCCAAGCATCAGCAACTGTTAATTTCTAGTTTACCTGTGTTATAACTTGTATCATAAAATAATACCTACAGACTGAAATTTTCTGCTTCCCCTTTTCCTTTACTAGAGGAAACTGGATTTTCCTTTGGCCAAATATGATCATTATATTTAGATTCCTAGTGTGAAGCACTTGTCAACTTCTTATCCTCAATAATAAAGTCAGTGATGGTATGTAAAGTGCCTTGGTTTGAAAAGACAGGTGTCTGCTAAGTAAGGTGGGAGCCTCTCTTGAAATGGAAAATGTAAACCTTCTCCCTTCGAATTATTATAATTTTGAAATTAAGGGGCTCTCAGGCAAAGATATGGTAGGAGGATTAACAGTTGTTTGTCAGGAAAAATAAAAATAAAAATGCAGTAATACAAATCAGCACTGAGAGTCAGAATACAAATCGACAACCTGTGGGTCAGGGTGTTGGTAGCAGTCTGATTAAAGGGTGCCTGCTGTTCTCCTGGAGGCACAGGTGTGGTTCTGTTGAAGCAGTGATCCTCTAGTAGGGTGTAGTTTTCCTCAGTTTTCCTCTGAAGGTGGTGCAGATGGTCCTGTTCATTCTCTGGGAATCCAGTAGGAAAAGGCTGGCTATGGTGCTCCAAATCCCAGATTATATCCAGGAAAATGCTTGGCTCCTCCCCCTGGGTGGAGCATATCACAATGGGATGATGTAATTTTATCAGTCATGCAGTGACAGTCACTGGCCCATTAACAGAAGATAACTGCCCCACCTCTAACAGTTGGCAATAGAATACACACCCCCAGCCACATCTTGCATTTGCCACCTAGGAGATATAGTTAGCAGATTAAGATGTAAAATAGAAAAAATGTCATTTCTTTATTGCCATGTAAATATGAGGAGTTTTACAAATCACTTAAGATTTGATAAAAAATTGAGTCAGGCTAGAAAGACAAAAAGAAAGAAAAAGATGTCCAAACATAGAAAGTTTATTCAGTAAATTGAAATTGAAGATTGAAAATTGGAAACTTTGAATTTAATCTATGTCAAAAGGTATCTTTTAGCTTCTTTTTTTTTCAAGACAAGTTTTATGAAATATTTATCTTAGAAATTGATTATTTGCATATTCTGATTCTTGTTCACTCCAATCTTCTGATGTAATTACTGCTTAAGAAGACTAAGTTAAAAATGCAGTATTATATATTTGGGAGTCTTTATTCTCATGTATTACACTCAGGAAAGGCTGACATACATTTTCAGCAACAGCCACTTGATGTACTATGCAAACAAATACTTCATGTGACCTTTCAGAGAAAAAATATTCCATAATTGCTATAGTCATCCAATTAAAAACAAACAAAAATCAACAACCAAAAGATCAAATTCTTTACATACCTTTCACATTCCTCAATGACAAGCTAAAATCCTGTCCATGTTGCTTGTAAGATGATAAGTCAGTCTCAGACACCTCCAGCTTGCAACTGAATGGAGTATGAGGTGCTGTAAAAAGAATACCACTATTGCAATAAAAGACCTCATATATGAAACATTAAATATGAATCAAATTATTTTATACTCACAAGCTAAAAATCCTGTGTTTCTAAGCTTTAGTTAATTCAGTTACCAAGATGTTCTGAAAACCCAAAAGAGCTTAAGTCCAGGATTTACATGTCTAAAGTGGTTCATGATTATTCCAGGATAAAATAGTAAATATCTGCCACAATCATTTTTTCAAGTCCCTACAAAGGAATTCCATCCTTAACCAGAAGGAGAAACAAGAGTCATTAGGGAGTTTGAGGGTGAGTTTACAAACCTGTTCATGCTAAGCAAATTTTTTTGCACAGTTGAATTTATGATTCAGTACACAAAGTAGTCAAGAACATAACAGCATAACTATCCACAAGGAACCTCACGCCATGTGTCATTCAGAGAAACAATCAGAGATGTTGGTTAGGTGTTATACAGATAAAAATGCTTGGGGATTTGTGGTGGTTTGGTTTTATTGATTGGAGGATGATCCTGATGTTGCCACAATTCCCCAAGTAAATTAAATCATCTAGACCAAAATGAGACTTTGAACCAAAAAAGTTCACTCTGCATTTTTTCAGAGAGTGAATGCTATGCTTTTCACTGATTAATAAGCTGAGTTGAATATCTACAAGAAACTAAAAAATAAATTTTAGGTAAATCTCTGAAGTTTTAATTTGTACTTGGACTGCGTGAGCAGTGTATATGACAAAGGAGGAATCAAAAATCCTAATTATTTTACATGATTTATATAATTGTGAAGGGAAAACCATAATGAAATCAAGGTGCTGTGCCTCATCAGAATTGTGACCTGATTTCAAATATCTCCTCTGATTGTCTTGTACTTTGCCTTTTTGTTGAAAGATTTAACTTTCTGAAGTGCGTGGCTACATCTAAAGGACTCTTGAGTTAAGGCAGAGGAGAAGAAGCTACGGAACGCAAATAATGTTTGCATGTTCAGCAATTAAGTAGTGCAAGACTAAATACGCATAGTTAAAATTTTTTGAAAAGTCATCTAATATTGCACCAATTTTATATAGCTATATAACAAAAGAAATTGCTGTGCATATTTTTTCATATCAAAGGTAGAACCCTGTGTAGATTCTACCAGGTAGACCCTGGTAGAATCCTTGACTTCATTGTTTTCCTGGATCTAATTAACCCATAAGTATTAACACCAACATTAAAATATGTGATAACAAAATGCACAGCAAAATAAAGTGTGTCCTTTTTGCACTGATTGATCTAAAAAAAGAACTTTGTCCATCATGTAGCCACAATATACTCTTAGCTGGAACAGCAACCAATTTAACAACAGGGTGAAGGTTTTTCACTTTTCCTAGGTAATGAAAGTTTTAAAATTCCTATTATCGAAGCTCATTTTGTTGTTAAAAATACAGGACAGCAAAAACACAAGGGAAAAAGAAAATAAGACAATCATTCTGCAAGACTAGAAAAAAAAACTGGATGAGAATTTGTTTTACAAATATTTAGAAATATTTTTCTTTCTTTCAATCTGAGCGTTCACATGTCTGTAAGACAGCTGCATACTCTTAAGTGTGTTTGTATATAAATGCCATAAACACAGAAATTTCAAAAATATTTTATGAAAACTTAGTCAATACCTCACTTCAGATGTTTTTGCATGGTCTTCAAAATAGGCTGAAGTTATAAGAGCTATGTTATGTTATTCATTTTCATGACCAAACTGGTCTTCCTCAAGTCAACTAAGTTCTTTGCTGGTTACATGTACAGTTAAAAACTAATATATGTCCCCAGATTATTTAATTTTCCATTCAGCCATCTTTTATCATATTTTTTATTAACTCGGTGTTCATATTTTTCTTTTTATTTTACAGAAATAAAAATAATTGTTAGATTAAAAAACATAGTAAGCCTCTGTGAATTAATTCATCATACACTGTAACTTTTACAAAAGTATTGTGCCTAACTGTAGTGCCAGAGAGGAATTTAGTGGAATAACGATTTAGATATAATTGGCAGTTAGCTCAACATACTTGTTTCTTCCAGTATAATATGCACTGAATACCATGGTAGAGGTTTATTTAGTTTTATGCTGGGTTTTTTACCATATCTGTGAGAAAGAGAGAGTACAATAAGTTTCCTTTCCTTGTAAAGTCTCCCAGCTTCAGAAACTGAGTGCCATTAACAGTGATAGGAGAAACCTTCAAGAAAAACATTGCCACTTGAAGCTAATGAATGCACCTACTCATTTAGGATGTTTTGCTCACAACTTAGAAGCTCTCATTTATTGTCTTTTTTTTCATTATACCTTGGTCTTATTTCAAATGAATTTCAAACAATCACATCTCGAAGAAATTTTTGAATATCCTGTTGTTCTCTCTAACATCATGACCAGATGTAGCACTGCATGCTTTCCCAAGAAACTTTTAAGCATTGTCTGTGACACAGTCTGAGCCCTAAATACACAGGCCCAGGTAATGCTATTAATACATGCATGTATATACATGGTTTGTATTCACAAGCTTTGACATTTTTACTGGTCTAGCTGTATACTCTTGTAGCCATGTGATTTCCTAATGATATAAAATTTCTCACTCATATTGATCCTACCTCCTACTGCCCTTCATTACATCCTTGGAGATCACTGTGCTCCTCTTAGAATACATTAGTCATTCATTACTAACGCCATAAAAGCCCTGGAGTCCTAGAAAAGAAGAGTCTTTCCTTTTACCTTTCTGCTCTCTCACTATTAATAGATAACTCCCAGCTGCTATTTCATTTTTCTTCTGTCATGAAAGCTGTAACTACATTATTAAAATGGCATGCAGCTCTAAAACTACTATCAATTACACTAATTAAGGTCAAATAGAATTGAACACTGCTCATTGTGGAAAACAATGAAAGCAATGTAAACCTCTATTAATTTATTTTACATCATATGTACATATGACAGTTTCTACACATATAATTATTAATTATTTTTAGGTAGTCTCTTATAATGACTTCTCTAGGATCTATTTTGCTCTTTTTCATCTGAGAACAAAACACCCAGATGGAAATCTTTATTTTTCTTTTAACTGTGTAAGTAGAAATTACCTCTTTTTTTTAGAAAAACTATTTTCTTGGGTTTTGTTTGTGTAAAGAAAGATCATTATGAATTTTCAACATTTGCCATCCCTGCAGCTACAAGGAGGATAACAAGTCAAGGAGGACTTGACATATCTGTAAGACATATTTTCTAACTAGGTCTAAAATCTAGTTTTACAATGGAAAATGTATGTTTCCTCTCAGAAGCTGTCCCTCAGTACTGTCTATCTGAAAGACAGACTGTAGGAAATTACACTTAGTGGAAAATAATATACATATTCTAAGAGACTTTTTGAAGGAAATGAATGTTCTGATTTCTATCATGCAGATTATTTTCATTCTGGATGAGAAAGAAGCTGCTTAAATTTGGCTAAAGGAATTAAAAATAAAAAAAAAAAACCAAACAAAAAAAAACCCACCTAACAATCTTAGTTTAAATATTTCAAATTATTTCTTTAAAAATGATGGCATTTTCATCTCTTTACTGAGAAATCCTATCTAAGCCATAATTTCTCTCCTCATCTGCATGCAGTCATCTTTGAGTAAACAGTCATTCTGCTTAACCAGCAGGGGATTGCAAGGAAGATATTTTTCACTTTAAAGGATACTCAGAACCAGAACGTTTCCCCTCTTGGTATCAGCAGTGCTCAGTCCTGACCATCATAGTGAATTGCTGTTTTCCTGTGTGTCTGTGAGTAGGGTTCTTGAAGGCAGCTGAAAAAAATTATTCATCATGGAAAGTTACTGTGCACAAAAAATATCATCCTTGAACACAATAATCTTGAATGAACAGTTCTTTAAATACAAAGCATGGCTAGGTCCAAGTACAAAACAGTGTTTCACAATGGAAAATAAGAAATACCAAGTAGGACTCCCTTCTTTTTAAGCTTTTGAAGCACAATCATTGCCTCTTTATGAGTGTTTCTGACTAGTGCTTCAAGGTATTGAATAATGCAAACAGAAGGAGAATGAAGGTGAGGGGTTTAAAAGAGCTGCTTGAGAGAATGAAGGATCATAGGCAGCAGCAATGACTCATTGTAACACAAAATGCTCTGTGGTTAAATTATTCAGATTAGACGGGTGTTATAATTAAAAGTAGTTACCATTCCTCCCTGATAACATCCCAAAGAACTTTTCTTAATGAACAGGATAATTTCATTAATGTATTTTTAGTGATTAAAAATTTAGAAATGTCTTCTTCTAAATTTCTTCTAAATGACCCCAAATTAACCTACAGAGACATTTCACTCAGATGTTTTGGTACACAGTGAAAGTTTCAAATGAAGTTTTGTCACAGCTTCATTTAATCTATAAAGACGCTACTGAATTTCATCAAATAAAAGCTGCACTACTTCAAATCTGCTGGGGATTCAGCCTCACCTAACTTGAAGGCAATAACTCACATTTTGTTATTGATTATGTGTTCCCTATCACACTGAGGCAAAGCTAAATAAAAAGGTTGAGAATTTTTATACTAGTATATATTTTTATACCAGTATACTGGTGTATTTTATACTAGTTTTATAGATTTAGGAGCAGGCCTTCATTTGGTAGACCTTCTTTCTAACTTTTTTTCACCAGCATCCCACTCTGCTGTGCACTGGTGCAGCTTCACCTTGAGTCCTGTGCGCAGGTTTGGGTACCACAGTGCAAAAAAGATGTTAAGGCATTAGAGAGCTTCTAAAGAGCTGTGAAGGTGGTGAAGGGTCTAGAAAGAAAGACACATGAAGAGTGTCTGAAGTCACTTGGTCAGTTCAGCCTGGAGGAGTCTGAGGGGAGACTCCATCATAGTCTAAACTACCTTGTGAGGGGAAGAGGGGCAGGCACTGATGTCTTCTCTGTGTTGCCCAGTGACCAGGACTGAGAGAATGGCTTGAAGTTGTGTTTAGGTTGGATATTAGAAAAAGGTTCTTCACCCATAGGGTGGCTGGCCATGGGAACAGGTTCCCCAGGGAAGTGGTCACAGCACCCTGACACCCTGAGAGAGTTTGAACATCTGGAGAATCCTCTCAGGCACATGGTGTGATTCTTGTGTGATTCTTGTGTGATTCTTGTGGCCAGTCTGTACGAGGTCAGGAGCTGGACATTGATGACTTGGATATTATATGATTCCATGATTCTCATGTAGTACTTGCTATTTTTGAAGTTGGACTAGGTGACCCACTGTGATCCTTTCCAGCCTTACTCTTTTGTGGTATTGTTAGTCTGTGATTCTCTGATTCTTATTCTATTCAGGTAATGTAGTCTTAAAATGATTTTTATGTAAAATGTGGTTTTAAAAATTCAAACTTCAATCACAGCTTAGGGATCACACAGCAACAGAAACAGTGACTGACGAAAAGATCCTAAGCATGGAGGCTGACCAAACGTCTGAAATGACATCTTGGAGTTTCTGAAATATGAAGTAAGTAAACATTTCAACCAGCTCACAAAACAGACTTAGAACTTACCTTCAGTTTTTGGTGAGTCCACAAAGGACATTTATTTCAGCCATCGAGTTCAGTTAATGTTAATAATTTCAAGCCAATTGAATACATACAGGGAAAAAACTCAAATATCCATCTTGTCAATAAGAATACTGATAAGTAACGTGAAAATTAATTTTAATTTTTTTGTAAGAGATATCATATCAACTTTGATGATTCATAAAAGTAATGGTTTTGATTGGTTTATGTTATGATTGCTTTTTTTTTTTTGTCCCAGGGGGCTTCTTTTGGCCTTTACATATCTAACAGTAGCAAACAAATTGACAGAGGAAACTCTAATCACAAGTCTCATTTGTATGCACAGTGATAATATACAGTCTATTTAAAGGCTGTTGTTGGACTTAGACAATTCACAGACTTTGTTCCTACCTTTTGCCACAGGGATGAATTACAGCCACACTGCAAATTTGATTGTGCAGAGAGAGCATGTGGGAGGAAAGCTGTGTAGCTAGAGGCTCAGAGTGCACCTTATTGAGACAAAACAGAAACAAAATTTTAAAAATATAAATAAAACATAAAATTGTTAAAAACTAAAAATCACATATGGGATGGGAAGAGGATACAGAGGTGAAAGAAACTCTGTACTAAAGCAATAGATTAATTGTTTAAAATAATATTTCCTGATATATTACTCTTTTAGACCTTTCATGGAAACAAAGAAATTATGGCAAGGAAATTGTAATAAAATATTCTCTCTTCTAAATAAAAATTAAGATAAACTGATTAAAGGAAACAATTTTATTGAAGGAAACAAAACTGGGTTTATCCATTCAAGACACAGAAAGCAAAAATAGGTATGAAGATTTAATATTAAGTCAAAGAAAGGTTGCAAAGGTCATACAGATTATTAATTTCAGAAAAGAAAAGGTAAAATAGGATTCAAACTTTATTAAGCAGATCCAAAGCAGATGAAGTGGAATATATGAGTCATTAACTTCAATAAGAAAACTCAGAATAGATAATATTTATATAATTCTGTAACTTAAAGTAAGGCAGAAAATAATCAAAAAAGGGACTAATTATTAACTGAATCCAAAGCAAGGTTATATCATAAGGTATACTTTAGAATAAATGTTGGGAATTTTTTAGATTAAAGCAAGGTCAATGTGGAAAACATGAGTCTATGTTTTGGTTTAGCAGTGGCAGGAGGGGAAAGCCTCTACCCATGAAGTCAGCACAGTCAAGCAGTGGTGCGTTTTGACATAATTTCAAGCAGCTCCTCAGTCATGCACTTTAAAGTGCATAGGAAGAAAACTTGTCATTTTGACATAGTTATCATGTCCTCAAAAAGCAGAAGTTTCACTGACTCAGCAATATATATAGAGGACTGTAAAAAATGTTTATGTCTAAGAAAAATATACTTTAGAGAGTTTATTGGGAGCTGCAGTGATGGCTTCTCCAAGAAGCTGCCAGAAGGTTCCTCCATGTCATGCAGAGCTTCAGTGGCTCCAAGATGGGCCTGCTGCTGGCCAAGGCTGGGACAATCAAACATGATGGGAATGTGATGACACATTTAGGAAGGCCAAAAAAAAAAGTTATTACTCAGGTATAATTTTGGCCAGAGAAAAGCAGGGTGAGAACACGTGAGAGGACCAGCTCTCCAGACACCAAGGCCAGTGGAGAAGGAGGGGGAGGAGGTGTTCCAGGTGTCAGAGCTGATGTTCCCCCATGGTCCCTGCTGCCATGGTGAAGCAGCTGTACCCTTGCAGCCCATGGAGGTCCATAGGGGGGGCAGAGATCCACCTGCAGCCATGGAGGACACCCACACCAGAGCAGCTGAATGTATGATGGAGGCTCTGAAACCCATGCTGGAACAGGCTTCTCTCAGGGACCTGCAGACCTGTGGAGAGAGGAGCCCATGCTGGAGCAGGTTTCTTGGTAGGACTTGTGAACCCATGGGTAATGAACACATTGCAGCAGTTTGTGAAGAACTGTTTCCCTCGGGATGGACTTGCACTGAGGAAGTTCATGTCTCCCACAGGAGGGATCCCATGCTGAAGCAGGGGAAGGTCTCCTCTGCAAAAACAGCCTGTGATGAACTGAACATAACCCCCATTCCTTGTCTCCCCGTGCCACTGGGAGAGGAGGTAGACCCCAAGAAGGAGGGACAGGTCAGGGGGAGGAATTTAAGATTTATTTTACTTCTTATTACCCTGCTCTGATTTTGTTAGTGATAAATTCATTTAATATCCCCAAGCTGAGTCTGTTTTGCCCATGACAGCAATTGGTGAGTGATCTCTCCCTGTCCTTACCTTGACCCATGATCCATTTTTTATATTTTTTCTCCTCTGTCAGTTTGTGGAGGGGAGTAATAGAATTGCCTTATTGGGTGCCTGGCATCCAGACAGGGTCAATTCACTAGACACAAACAAACAAAAAAATCTGCTTCCTGAAATTAAGAGAAATACAATAGAATTAATATAGAAGCAGTGGATTATATAATTTCATATAACCAAAGAAAGTGTTACAAATTCGCAAATGCAGGGAGATATTGTACTAACAGGTGCTAGTGTACACATATAATTCCTTGATGTGACTTTCAGAAAGAAGCAACAAGAGAGAAAAAACAGCAAAGGTCTAGCATAAGATGTAACTCCTACGTTTTCGTGTTCGTATTGCTCAGATTTTTCTTTTGAGAACATTGAATTTCAGTTTTATGAAGAATGAATCAACAAACATTCTGCTCTAGATATCTCAATGTCTACTTCAAAAAAGAAAATAATATTTGTTTCTCAAAATTAAATCTATTAAAATCTTAGCCTCATAATTGAAAAGCAAATACATTATGGAGAAGTCCCACCTCACAGAGCACATGTACTCTCACAATCTTGCTGATGAAAATAGCCATATATTTTTTATTTTCCTTCCTTGGTGTATTTTAGGTAATATTGAGACAATAAAACATTGTATTGATTACCATTCTTCCTGTGCTTCATCTACAAGTGCAAGATCTATATGCAATTTATGCTCCCACTCCATGGAATTACAATAACTGGGATTCTTTTACCTCACAGTTTAGTTTTTTTAAGTACACATCAAAAGAGAAAACAAGTAAAACATACATTCTTTGCAAAGCTGGTTTTTGGGTTTTTGTAAATTGCTGTTTGGTTGCCTGGCCTGAAAACCTTGGATGAGGAGAGTGCAGGTCTCCTGTCTCCAGAGTTTACCCTTCACTTCTCAGAAAGGAGAGTTCAACTACACTGGCATGTTGATGCTTCAGATACTAATGTTGACTATCTCAAAAAATATTAAACATTATTTAGAACAACTGTTGTATTTAGGCAGCTATACCTGTTCAGGGACACCTAGTTTAAAGCAAAATGAACTTATTCCTAGGCTCCAATGTTTGCATTGCATGCTCTGCATGGTTATAAAGTGAGATAAGATGCCTAACCCACGTGTAGATACCTGAACTTGTGAGTGCTAATTTAAAACTGAATCCCACATATATCAGAGATTTCTCATTTTAAATCAAGAAAGATTTAATCTAGTAGGCTAATTGAACATTCTTCTCAAAATTCAACTATTTTGTGCAGAATGGTTTGACCAGCTTTAATTACTAAACCTGTTCTAAAACCTAAGATGTTATCATTTTAATAGACTGTGCTTAATAAAGTAGTGGTTAATATTGTGTCTTGTAGATGGTTTTCAACCTACAGGAAACTGTGTGCTTTACTGAATAATAATTCAAATTGCATCTCAGTGTTGTAACATTCAAAACATCATCTGTGATGCAGATAATTATGATTTTGTCAAAAAGTCATAGAATCATAGAATTTTTGGGATTGGAAGGGACTTCACAGATCACCTAGCATGGGCAGGGACAACTTTCAACAGGTCACATTAATCAAACTATCCAAGCTGACTTTGAATTCTTCCAGCAACTGGGCATCCACAGAATCTCTGGGCAATGCGCTTCAGTGTCTCACCAAATCATAGAAAAGAATTTCTTCCTCATATGCAATCTAAGTCTACCACATTTTAGTTCAAAATTATTTTTTTTCTCCTATCACTACTACTGTATCCTGGAATTAGTTTTATCGAGCTGCATTGAATACTTGTATTAATAAAATTTTTTCTTATTTTCTTTTACTATCTTCAGAAACTCTACTTTAAAATATGCCTAAATACATTTTATGACATGCCTCATACACCATATATAACTTTGTATATTAATATTAATATAACAGCAATTCACATTAATAATGAATGATATGAATGTGAATAATAATATAAATAATATGAATATAAAAGCAATTTTTAAATGCATCTTTCCAGTCACCAGCAGAGACCTCTGACAGCAAGCTTTCTTTTCCACTTCTGTTTCTTAAACAGGATGAAGATAATGTCTTCAAGATTAAATTACTTCATATGTCAATGTCCTCAAGGTCTTCATCTTGTATTTAGTATTCTCTTAATAATCAACTCGGAAGATAAATAGCTTGCTTAGTATTCTCTTCAAAAATATTTTTTTCCTGTATTTTCCGTATACTTATTTTAATAACGTAATGACTGTAGCAGATATTGGTATACATGCTTTTGGAAATAACCTTTTTTGTGTATAAATAACAAAAATATAGTGCTTTATCTATTCAAATTTATCCTAACATTTAACACATCAGAAAGGTTGTTTGGTCAGTCAGCACAACACTGTACCTCAATCAGTCACCTCTGACTTTTTAGAGTGACATGGTTTTGTACACTGTCATGCTAGCTGCAGAAACAAGCTCTTCATTTCATACCGGTTCAAAATCTCCTGGTAAAACACCAAACACTGACATATTTATTCTGAATAATTTCCTCTTCGATAAGCTTTCAACTGAACAGCTGAAAAAGTTGTCATGTGAGGATGAAACTCAGGAACAAGCTGAATCCCAGTGCGAAGGAAGAAGGGTCGTACAGCTAGTAAATTATTATCTCGTGTGATGCATTTATGACATAATTTATGTCTTTTGTAGACAGTCATTAATATCCAGTACCGTTAGTATCCCTTGCAAATTGGAATTTGGCATGCCCAATGCTAGATAACTTCAAGAGGTGGATGCCTGCATTGTATTTTGTAGTGATCATGAGAGGTGCTCTCAGAGACCAGTATTTCAGACTTGAATCTACAAAAATTGTCTTTGTCTGCTGATTTAAATGTTAACAGAGCTTCCCTCACTACACTAGTGTCTGAAAATTCTGCTCCAAAATGGTCAATTATCTTACAGGTCAAGATGCTGAAATGAACATTAGTATTCCAACCACAATTTTCAGGAAGTTCTACTCATTCTTTTACCCCTGTGACCCTTAATTTGGGTAAACTATATTACACTGCTATCACACTTTCCAGCAGTGCTTTTGATCTTTCTATTTGGGGTTAAATTCACAGGTAATGTTATCAAAATGGAAATTTAAATTAAAAAAAAAATCTGTCAAGTTTGTATTTTATAATTCAGGTTATATTCCTGTGTGTGAAGTCATAATGAGTTTCTTCTCTACTGTTTGCCCTTACCAAATAATATTTCAACTTTGAAACTTTAAATGCCTTATCTAGGCATCAGTAATGAAGTCATTAATTATCAAAATATAATAGACTAATATTCAAAAGATATCCAAAGCAATTGTGGAAACTAGGTGCTAAGCAGGTGGTTTGCAACATGATCCTATTTTATGTAGAAAATTTGTGCAACTATGTTCTTATCAGTTTTGTCTTAGAATTTTTTTTCCCAGAGATTCAAAAGTTCTGAGATATAAAAGTTCTTCAGAGTTTTTGTATGAGTACCGTTCAGCTCTGGAATCAGATTTGTAAAATATTTCTCTGAAAGTTTCAGTTAGACAAAAATTGTAGCCATTTAACCAGGAGATGCTTGTGACCACCTTGTGTCCAGCTGAAGTATTGCAGTGATGTGATCATCAGAGAAGTAGAAAATATTTCCACATTTCAGTAGCTTTATTTGTGAAAATTTCTCTATTCAGTGTGAAAATTCAATCTTCACATTCATGTGTTCTTACTGAGAATGCTACCAATATGTGGCCCAGGTAGCTTTATTACATCATTCTAATCCATATAAAATTGCTTGGTTTTGGGGGTCTTTTTAAGTGTATTAAAGTAGACCCTCACACAGTAGACCCAAAATAAAGCCTACTTATGCTGACATAGAATATCACCTCCACATACACATACACAGAAAAGTTGAAAGTCTTTTCTCCTGACCCTTTTCACAGTTTAGCTTATGGAATGAACATGTAACTTTGTGACATAAATGTATTTTGACATTCTCTGATGAAAGACCAGCACTTCTGTTGTGACAATACTCTGACAAGTAGTATGCTGTTACAGTCGGCTCTATGAACCACTCACTCTGGGACTGTAATTTGTACTGAATCGTCTGCTCTGACATAACTGAGTTCAGGCTCATTTGTGCATTGGGCAGCTTGCCTCACCTTCACAGAAGTCTAAACTATCTCCAGTGGCCTTTATCCTTCTATCAGATGACCTTTTCTCTTTAGACCCTGCCCACCTCAACCTAGGCAGTGCTGATGTGAGCTAGGTCGCCAAACATGATCTTGTCCTCTGGAATTTCACATCTCAGAGTTGTGTTTTTTCCATTGTGTAAAATGCTGAGAGAATGGGCATGTGCCTCTAAGCCATGAATCTTGGCCTTGCTGCCCTGTTAACAAGTTACTGCCCATTAGCTGATCCATCACAACCATTCACACATGTACTGCTGCCCCACACTACTTAAAAAGAGTTCATCTCTTTTTCATTAAGATGGAAGTTACATAAATCAATTCTGCATTTCTTACAAGCCTGTAAGCTCTTGTGCACTGATTTATAATTATATGTGCAAAGGGTCTTGGTCAATGATAAATTTTAGGAAACTCAGAATTCCTTGCTCCTCTCTGAGGTTTCAGTGAGGAGACTCCAGAAGTGCCATCAAAGACTGCAAGCAGACAGGTAGCCAGGCCAAATAATTTCCTTTGAAATGGCTATCCCATGGGCAAACTGTCTCCATGTTAAATTATGCATTGTTTCAGTAAAGCTTCATTTTAATTTACTGGGTTTCATTGATGAAGAAAACGCTTTCACATCTATTCTTGCTAATCATTTCAGCTGTGAGTGAACCCCTTGAAAAGAGTTATTCCCTGTTATGTTTTTCTGTACTTTATCAATTTCACAAGGCACACACTGTTATTAAATGTCTGTGGTTGATCCATGCATATATATTGCAGCATTTTTTAACATAGAAATAAAGATATCTATTAGATTTTAGTAACATAAATGAGCATTCTTGATGAGTTTAAGTATAAAGCAAACTAAAATAGATCATTACCAAGAGAGGAAACCTATTAACCTATGTTTCTTTTAGGCAAATAAGCATTTCCTTTTCTATCAGTAAAACCTTTCATACTCTTTAAATTGAATCTGTTAAAGGTTATGCTGGGTTTTATGGCCTGGAAATTAAAGCATGAAAAACATGTGGATCTTAATGGAGATTCTTTCAAAACTCTAAAACTAAAGATTTCACTGTTGAATGTTCTTCTAATTCTTAACTTAGCAAATTTTACCTCAATATTTGGTTCAATTAATGCCTTAATTAAACCAAATTTATTGCGCTTGTTTGGGGATTTTTAAAAAAATTCCTACGGAGATATAAAATCATCTCTGCTATAAAGTTAAAAAAAAAATACCATGTTATAATTTTTAAGTTGAACATTGGTAAAAGTAATGACCATGCAAACAGAGCTGCCATCTTGTGGATAAAAATCTCCTAAGAGCTGGTAGCTCGTGTTGTCTGAATGCAGGAGGAAAAAAAATGTTTATAATAGTGATCAGGTCTACCTGACTTGGCATTCATCTCACGTACAGGATTATGAGAGCTGTAATTTTGAGTTTGCACAATCAATCTCTAAAAACTCATCACCTGACTGAGTTCTAATTTCCCCAAAAATCTTTAAACCTATCCTTTCCAATATTAATAATGTATAGGTTAAGCAACACTGAAAAGCCGTTTGTGTTTTTCAATTAGAGTTTGGTGCAGAACTATGTTTTGTAATATAAATAATTGGTTTAACCATTAAATTGATGTGACAGAAATAATTGTCAAGCAATTAGATGCAATAATGATTTCAGCTCATGGGAAATATATACTAATAAACCTGAGTTTCACTTTGCTTGAGGACTAAAATATCCCCTCCAGTTAGATTCTTCAACATTATTCATACATTGATTAATATTAGGTTATAGAAAGAAAAAACAGATACTTATTGAAAATCATTAGTCACTTCTCTTTCATTTTCTTGTTCTTTTTTTCTTTCTTTTTCCATGTGATTTGAACTTGAAACTAAAAAAATGTCAAGAAATATCACTGCCAATGGCACCTTTATTGTCTGTGCCAAGTGGGACAAGCCAATATTTTCAGATATGGAACTCATGGCACAGTGATAGGAGCGTATGAATTCTGTTCCTGGGTTTCACACACAGTCTGCTTTGAGCTCTTGCAACCTATGTTTATTTCATTGAAGAGATTTTTCTTTTAAAGACATGTCCTTACAGCTTTGTCTTTTTTTCTCTGCAATGACTTGTTATTATTGCATATTTAAAGAGTGTAATTTAAATAGTATAATATATTTTCATCATTTGTATTTCAAACTGGTTATAGTCCATGTGTGACAGCATATGGAAGGGTGCAAAATGCTGTGTGACTTGATTAGGATCATGGAACTACTTTGTTATCTACATCTCTAAACTTTGTTTAGCCTGGATCTCCAAATACTTCCATGATTTTAAAAATATGGGTGATAGATAATTTCTGAAACAAGGATCATGGAAAAAATGATAATTTATCAATAAATTCATAAGTAGTTCAATTTCAAGACATTCCTTAATCAGCTATTACTGTAGAAAAAAAAAGAAGATTTTGTAAAAATAATATCAAATTTTGCAGGTCATTTGCTAAAAAATATTCCACACTTAATAACATTAATAACTTAATAATATTCCAAATTATCACTGATACTACATTTTCTAAGTAAATTCTCTAAGTTATTGCTTAGTTCATAAAGCATATGTTCTCCATTATCACTGGAGAATAACAAACTTCATTAACATTGAGAACTTTTTAAAAGTATGACACTCTCCCATTACAGATGGTCTGGCAGGTAATCTGTGAGTGATACATTCTTTAAAGGTATAAAAATGCATAGAACTTTAATTCATCATTTCAAGATTAACTAGATATGGGAAATCCAGGTATTTTTCATGCTGAATCAACCAGTGTAATAAAATTTTGGCAACAATGTGCCAGTTTGGTCTAGACTATATATAGCATTAGATATTCAGGAGAATATAACTTTTACTTATGATACATTTAAGCACAATTTATCTCATCAATAGTTCTTTTCCTTACCACTCATGATACTACATTTTACCTTTATTTTACATTTATAACACAAAAGAAAAGCTGACATTCCCATTGTCCAAATTAGTCTTTTCTGACCTGAAATTCAGTTTTGTCACTTTGCATAGCAATTAATCTTTTTCTATAGCTGTTTCCATCTGAACTACCATGTTTTCTGAGCAGAAATAAGTGAACAAAGGCTTTCATTTTGGACTAAAGAATGTTTTGATTAATAGGTTAACCTCCAGATCCCCACACAAAACTGGTGTTATTAAGTCCCCAGAATTTAATCTCCTGAGTCTCTAAAAGTTTGTGAAAGAACCACAAGAAAATGACAGAGTTCTTTATCAAGTTTATTCTAGAAATCTTGCCTTACATATCTTTTAGATTAAGTTAAATCATGTTTGATTATATTTCATTTTTCCTGGGTTTCTTTGGCTTGGTGTAGTTGGTTCTTTGGTCTTGTTTTCCCCCCCCCAGAGAACAAACTGAGCAACAATTTTTATTTTTTTTTTGAGGGATAGCAGACCATAA
The DNA here is from genome assembly GCF_036417665.1 of Passer domesticus. Taxonomy (NCBI): domain Eukaryota; kingdom Metazoa; phylum Chordata; class Aves; order Passeriformes; family Passeridae; genus Passer; species Passer domesticus. Next base: position 40,117,858 of record NC_087478.1, on the reverse strand, counting down.
ATAGACTTGTGTGTTATATTTTTTACTGTTAATACCTTTGGGATTGGGTTCCTATCCATTTCAAGAAAGTATTAGTTTCCCAAGGTTAAAAAAAGTTGACATAGAGCAAAAGATACAAATACAACATGTGATAGATGGGGGTTTTTTGCATTTTTCTATAGAGTAAAAGGATTTTTTGCCACTTAAAGGTGAGAGATCAAAATACTCATTTATGGGAAAAGCAATTATTTAAACACTGATTTGGACTAATTTTAAAGTTCTCATGATTTATGATATTGCCTGTAACATAGCTAAATACTTAGTGTCACTATATTTAGGACATCATACATTTGGCAATGTGTTTCATGCCTCATTTACTACAGAATATCTGGGCTTCTACTTAGCATTCAAGGAATAACTCTGCATGTACATTTGTGCATCCCTACACTCTTTCTGTTAGTTTTAAATACCAAAAAAGACACAAAAAATCTACCTAACATTGCAGTAGTGAAATATTCTTGAGTTTACACCCTTTTTCCAGCATGTGCCTTTATTAATCTCATGCCTCAAGAGGTTGCAATGCAAAACCATTAAAAATATGATTTCTGCAGGTGCTGCATGCATTAACCTTTCCTTTAATACCTTTTCTGTACAATATTTTGATGATTACTGTCATTTAGCAAACAGATGATGAAAATGCAGTTACCTGAGGGTCTTGTTTAATAATTCAGGCAAATTAGTTTTTAGAATTTATTTAATTGCTACATTCAATAGCTAAGCCACAACAAGCACCTGGTCCCCAAAGCAGGAGCTTCTTGTACAACCTCATTTCCTTCAAAGGGAAAAAAAAAAAAAAAAAAAAAAAAAGGGAGAGAGAGAAGAGATGAGGGGAAAAAAAAAAAAAAAAAAAAAAAGGAGAAGGAAAACCAGAAAGCCCCCACCTGTGCGTATGCAGGCAATGATTAGAGAGACACCTTTCAGTGGGCGGCCGGCAGTTTAGGGTTAAGGGCCGGTCCAGGTGAGGGAAGCCAATGAGCGCCCGCCCGGGGCCGAGCCTGACATCATCCCGCCGGGGAGCGCCCAGCCCGGCCGGGGCAGCGCCGCCGCCGCCCAGCCCCGCCGTGATGGATGTTTACAGCTCCTCCGTGAAAGCCAATTATCTCGCTTTTGTGTGAGGCCCAGGGATCGCTCAGGCTGCCTGCTCGCACACGGCGCTGCCGGATCCAGCTGAAGCGATTGTTTTCCCTGTGTCTGGTAAGAGGCTGGTCTGGTTTGCCTTCTCTTTGAGAATAAAGGTGATGCGCCTAAACTGGGAGGGGAATTGCTTTCATAGTTCAGAGGCTTATATGCCTATAATATGTAAAAAGCAGATTTTTACTGGCAAAAAGGAGATCCTTTAGAAAGGGAATGGTTTTAAAGGAAAAAGAAGTCTGTGTCAGGCAAACTCTACTTTGCAATATGGAAATAAATAGCCTGCATGTTTGTGCTGCTCTTCAGGTGAACTAAAGAGTTACTAGGCTGACAAGAACATCGTGCAGATCAGTTATTTAATACTTGTATTTTTCCTTTCTTTTCCTTCAACACCTGTGTTTTTCTTTTGAAATCTAGCTTTTGTTGATGAACAGAAAAACGGGGAGATTTAAGAGGGAATTTAATGTTGTAACAGGTTTAAAAATGCTCTAGAATACTTTTGCGGATATCAATCAAAACCTGTGAAGAATGTTACCAAGATTTTAAAGTTTCCAGTTCTGGAATTAGTTATAGTTACTTTGTTCTGCTAATTTCTGTAATCTAAAGTGATAAGAAACTGAGTCAAAGATAAAAGTGTTCAATATGCAACATCCTGGTAGCAAAACACCCAATAGAGTATTTTTGTTTATATGTTTTTATTGTTTATGCTCTATAGCTCATCTTAGAAAGCAGCTCATTCTGTAGCTACATAGGTGTATATATACAAGTGTTTATATCTTTTGCACTGTTGGCAGGTTCGTGGCTTGAACAGGGAGAGGGGAAGGATTCAGTCTGTGTAACTTCCTAGTTTTGCAACCGAATTAGTAGATTTTAAAGCTTCTGAACCAATGTGGATTTAAGAGATTAGAAGTGACACTGACATTGACAAATCAGATTCAATAAAGAATTTAATTGACTGAAGGAGTTCAGGGGCTACTGTATGAAGAATCCAATAACCAGTTTAACTAGTCAAGTAGTGTACCTAATAGGAAATAATAAATTGCAGGTTCCAGTTAATTTAAAAGCTTGATGACAGTTACTTTATAGTGATTAGAATTCACTAGGTCACTTAAGAATTCTCTATCTTTATTTCAGTAATCCATGATTATATAATCCATGACTCTACAATACTAAGTTTAAAATAATGACATATGTCGTGAGTATTACAGGTGCTTGCAGAATTGAGATATATTGTCATTCAATTTAGCTACAACTATGACTATGTCTGCTCTAGTCACTGTCAGAAGAATAATAGTTATTTTCATCTCAAACACCACTTAAGACAGTAGGGCTTCTCAGCTGTATTACACTTTTGTGCTCTTTACTAGTTCAGTCCTGTCTATGCTGTTCCTGGTACTTACCATTGTTAATTCAGCTTTGGATAATAATGTGACAAACAACCACAGGCTTTTATTAAAGGACATACCTATAACATGGGTGGCGTTAGAAGAACGTATTTTTGTTAAGGTGGAACCATTATTATTCTTTCTTGTCTTTTTACTACCAAATTTTGCTAGTTGAGATAACCATGGCCTATAAGGGAGAGGAGTATTTAGCATTTTACTACTCCACCCTTCTTCTTAGATCATTATTAAACTTGAATTTATTTTATGCTAATCTTGCAGCTATGTTTTTAATACTTTTTAATTTTTACCTGTCCCTCGGTTGCATACCTACCTATTGCATAGGTTCATGTCATTTATCAGCGCATCATTGCCAGGCTTCATGTCAGATGTCCCAATATTTCTGTTCCTACTCAGTTTAGTAAAATTCAAATATAAACAAATTATCCGTTATTTCTGCTAAAATAAAGTGTGATGCATATAACATAGATGTAAGGCTGATTTTTACACACTCACAATGTTCTGATCCAAAGCATTCAAAGACTGTTTTTAATAAGTGTGTCCTTTTATGTACCAATGCACATTGTTTTATTAGATAGTAATCATGGAACTAAGCAAGCCAAGGAAACTTAATGATATGATAATCCAAACAGATAGCAATCAGCTTCTTATAGGAAATGAGACTTTCTTCTTTAGCTTAACCTTTCAAAAGGAAGAGAAATAATTTCTGGTGAACCATTTTATGGAAAAAGAGTTCTTTCTTCTTTTCAATCAGGAACTTAATTTATCCGAAAAAATGTAGAATAACATTTTTATTGGATAAAATAGTGTTATGATTTTTTTTCCTTAAAATAATAAAGATAACTGTGGTAATGCTAGCCCAAGGACTGGCTAGTAGATTGACCATTGCTTTGGAAAATGGTCACTTTCTACTTGGTTTTACTCTCCAAAGTCCATATTACATCTATAGCCTGCTGTATTAAAAGAAGAATTAGCATGAGGTTGCTTGATTGTATGCATAGGCCATTTTGTTTGTCTGATTCTCTGTGAATGAGTCAACTCGAACATTTTGACAATGACATCAGGTAATAGCCCTTACAATGAAGATTTGAGTCATTCCTCCTACACAAGATACTCTCTTGTCAGGTAATTTTGAGAAAAATTGACAAAAAGAGGTTTTGGGTTCTTTTGCAAAAATTTAATGTGTTTAGTATTTCTTAGAGATAATAAAGGTGCTAGCTAAGCAGAAATATGATAATAACATCAATTTCTCAAGTATCCATACCTCTAGTAGTAAAAATAAAAATTGAATATAATCCTTCTTCCTCTATAACTGGGAAACGAATACGAGCCCTAGGAAAATACAAATTAAAGTAGTACTGCAATAACATGTTCTTTTTTTATCCATTTTTAATAAGTACAGGAGACAGAGGAGTTCTTTCATACTCCAAGTTTTGGTCCATGGGTTAGATTTTTGGTCTATCTAAACCAGATTACAAGGACACTCCTCTAGGATCTTCCAAATTATAAAAACTCTTAAAACCTTGTGCTGCAGCCATCCTCCTTGTTCATCAGTGAGGTCCTTTATGTGTAAGCGTGGCAGATGAGACCTGAAAGTCTATTTTGTGCTTTTAGATTTTTATCCTTATATTCCACTACCCAAGGTAAAAAAAAAAAAAAAAAAAAATCCTTTTCATCTAGGTAGTGATGAAGAGTTTGTTGTTTTTTTTTCCTTTCAGATTTTTCTCTTACAAAATTCAGAGGCAAAAGAGATTACACAGAGTGTTTCTAAAGCGGAAAAGTAAGATGCAGATCTGTATCTATCCCTCCAAGTCATTATTTTCCTTTGGAAAGAAATCCACATGGACAGATGCAGAGAACACAGCTTGGATATCCTGCAGTAGGACATCTGTCTGGATGATGAAAGGAACAGTGATGTGCATCACACGTTTGGCACACAGTACAAACATAACTTTTACCTTTTCTCTTTTGTTTTGAATCTTAAATGTGGTCCAGTGAGTGCCCTGATACCTAGGTTGTGCTAAAAGATTATTATGGTCAAGAACTTACAACTCAAATTTTAAAGTAATTGTGCAACTTTAGTCTAGAACTTTTGCCTACATATAGCATGGTGCTTTTTGTTTCCATAATATGTGTATTTCCACACAAGTGTGACATTGTGAATGCACCGAGTCAATCCTACATGGTTTAGTGATAACAGTTTTGGCTAATTTTATCTAGAAAGTTTCCTCTTCTCATCTGTGGAGAGAAAGAGGCATCTCCAGAAACAAATTTCTATCATCATTAAGATATTTATTTCAGATAGTTGAGCTGAATCACTCTCTGGAGGGGAAAATTCACTTCATATAGACAACTTACTCAAATACTTTCAATTATGTGTCAAACTTTTTGGCCTTTAAATATTGTCTAATCAAGGTCTCCTAGATTTGAGTAGCATTCAGTCCCACAAGTAACATAATAAATGCACAAACAAATAATTATGCTCATTATTTGCAGCACATAAGAGTCACAGTTACTAATTTCTGCAATAGATGGACTCTGGGCTTCATCTCTGCAGTGGCAGGGTGTTCACCAGAGCACTTGGTGCAAGACTTTGAGGTTCTACAGGTATTTGCTGGTGGTCCTATCTGCTGATATTTGCAAGAAATGTAAAGGTTTGGGAAATCACATCCATGTGAGCAGTAGGGAGAGCATGCTCCACCTCTTCTATTAGTTCAAGCCTTGTCTCCTATGCTTAGAACTTACAATTCCTCTCCCTGACGATTTGCTTACCTGCTGTCAGAATAATTGGAGACTCTAGCTATTTCTCACATGCACTGCACATTTTTGAAGTATTACAACTTGGTTACTTTTATTTTTCCCCCTTTCCTAAAAGACAGAGATAGCACACAAGTTTTTTCTGCTGAAAGTCTTCAGTTCTCTGTACTAACATTAGGACTCCTCAGATATTCACAGTATTGAGCATGGACAAAGAAATGTCACTTGTCTAGCCTAATTTTTGACAGCAACATCAGGTGTCTAGAATCTGTAGTTTCAGAACAAATGGTCACAAGTTTATCCTTTCAGATGTCAGTTCATCCTTTTTGGTTCAGCCTCTAAGCAGGGGTTCTTAAGAATCTTCTGAACAGTGTAACAATTTACTCTGCCCTGATGAAAAAAAAACCAAAAAAAAACAACCCAGTGTATTTAATAAATCCTTCATTGGGTGCATGGTTTGTTTGAAATACTTTGTTGCAGTTTAAAAATACAGGCATGCAAAATTATAAGCTTTCAAACAAACTTGTGCCATGACTTTTGAATCCTGACATGTAGCTGGGAATTACTGGATACAGCTTTGAATTTTTCTTAATTACCACAATCAATCTCTTGATAAACTTTGGATTTTAGGATCTTGACTTTCTTAGAATGTTAACTAATTCTCGAACAGTAAAGGATTATAATGCATAAGCAGAAGGTGAAGAGTACTTTCAAGAAAGAAAACAATGTTAAACAACTTCTGTCTTCCTATTCCCTATAAATTTAACAATTTTAGAAAATAATGTGGTCAAAATGTCAAAGATTCAGAAGAGTGTTTCCTGAATGAAACATAATCTATTACAATCTATCCCCATAGAATAATATTACATTATCACATGCAAATGAGAAGTACAGCTTTCATAGTTGCTAAGCTGTACTTAAGCACGTCTGATGGTCCCCATTAATTTTTAACAATTGTACTGTCACCAGTCCAGTGAGCTGTAGAAAATACTGTGGAGATGTCACTTTCCTTGAAGATTGCAGTTAGTGCTGCTGCCCCTCTGAATCAGCATGAGATGTAGACACTTTTATGACTGAATCTGCAATCTGGGATTTGATCATGCTATTTATAGTATTGCTAATGGTCTGTAGCACTGACAAGGGGTGTGTTGAAGTCATTCTCTCAGTTACTCTTGTTTTCTGTTATAAGGCAGAACAGACATCTCGATCTTTCAGTATCTAGACAGAAAATAACAGCACAAAGAGGCCATGATTTTCAGTGGTGGAAGATTTTAATAGGCTTGGGGGGTTTTTTGTGTGGTTTTTTTTCAATATCTGTGGTTGTTTTTTGATCTAGGAAAAAGTAGTATTTTATTTTGATCTAGTTTCTAGAAGGTCAATTTCAATCACATGGTAAAGTGAAAGGAGGTTTAGCAACATCTCAAGAAAGTAAAGTTTAACTTAACAAAACCAGCTGTACACGGGTTTAAAACTTGCCATGAATTACTGTATTAGCAAAATGCAGGTTTCGATTTTTATCAAAATGCTTTAGAAACACTGCATCACTTCTGAAAAAATGCTTTACTTCCAAGTCCCCATTTTGTTTATAAATCAAATTCCTAAAATGTGTAGTATCTAGTTTGTTTTAGTTTTGAACCTAAAAAAACCCCATTACATACTATTAAAAATATTTGAGAAGAATCCTTCTCAAGTTAATAACATTAGACTATTTAGGAGATTGCCTAATTTTTATTCATCTCTGAAAGTATATCTGAATATTTTCATAGCTCCAAAAGTATCAAGAACTCTATTTAATGCCATAGTTCTCATGGTTACTGTAACCAATGTGTAAAGAACAGTAGGAAATTACAGCATCTTGCTTCATTATTTCATGTTTTAATTCTCATAGAACCATGGGGACGAAAAAAACAACAGCAACAGCTAAGTACATTAATGCTCCCTGGAAAGAGTGCTTGATTTCCTATGGGTTTGTGTCCCTTAATTAATTAACTACTTAAGTGATTTATACTAAGATTTCTTTTTATCTCTCTGTATGCTTGTAAAAATTAAACCATTCTTCTCCCTGCAGGACAAGCAAGTACTGACTCGTGCCAACTTGATAGAATCAAACACTGTCTCAAGCATACCAGGAGAGCTGTTTTCTCACTGCCTTTTAGTTTTCCTCAACACAGAGCACAGAGAGTAAGAGATGGGTTAGTCTGAACTGCTTTAATTGGCACTACAGAATTGTCCCCCAGATGTCTACTTTTGGTATCTGCTACTACATTCAAAGTTATTCTGTGGGGAAGAGTAGGCCTATTTGCTCAAGAAAACACTAGGTTTTTTAATGTATGGACATTAAAACTGTGTTACTAAAGCTCTGACCACTTTATCAGTTGAGGATATCATGGGAAAATGGACCTGCCCTCTTCCCCAGGGGTTCTGGGAAGCAGCTGGAAATGTGTAGGTTTTAGAACCGCCATGTAGGATGAACCATAGATGCATTACATTTCATGGACACTGTGTTATGGGGACACAGCCTGTAAAGTATGTCCAGAAGCATGCTAAACATTTCATCTGTGCTCTAGTATATCTTGGGTTTTTTTACAGTTAGTCTTTCCTATGTACTAATTTAGCTTGCGGGACTATGATTTAGTAAGACATTGAAGTAGGCTATCTATCAAATCCTCTTCTACAGGTTCTCAGAAGTACTAGTAATTCATTGAAATCATTCCAGAACAATAAAACTTCTGAAGGCTGTGGTTCTCTAAAAAGATTAATTTCTTTGTTTGATGTAGCCAAAAATTTTTAAAACTTAAGTGTTTCATTCCCAGCTGGGTAATTATTTCTCCCTAATATCTGATAGAGACCTTTAAGTGCTTCTAAGTTAGAAGTAGAGAACAGAATAAACAGACCAAAATCCTCATAAAGCTTGTTAACTTCCTTCCCGTGACAGACACAGAAAGGAGGGAGTCTGTTTCTTGCACGCCTGCAGTGAATTTCTTTCTGAGCCTTCCAGTGTTTGACCCTGGCACTGCAGTAGGTTCTCAGAGCTTCAGGAGAGTTACACTAAAATAAATGCTACAGTGACTTTGCTATGAGTTTCAGAAATTCAGGAGTCACAAAGAATTGTGACAGACAACTGTATCATCATTTCTGTGAGCAATCATACTTAATCACAGATCAGAGGACCTAATTGACTAGGTTCCACGTGCTCCATTTCTCCAGAGGGATTCAGAGGCTAAAACTCTATGCATTTGTATCAGTCCTCTTCTTGGCACAGCCTTACTTATTTTCAGTTATTTGGTTGCACTAGAAAGCTTACTTTTAATGTCTTCTTGTTTGTTTGTTTTATTTTTTAATTAACATTACATGAATTAATAAATATTTCTCTTTTTTTTTTTTGTCATATATAATATGCTCTATATTACATCCCAGGGATGCACTTGAAGTTAAAGCAGCTGTGTTTTTTTACTCAAACAAGATTACAGGAATTTTGAAATTAAATCACATGTTAAACACCTGAGTTGTAGGCAACCTTCAGTCTGAAGCAGCTGAAGCCTATGTAGTTGCATTTATGGGATCGTATTACAAGCACTCACCAGCAGACACAAACATCTCACCCAGCCGGTTGAATCTGGGATACTGTGCAACCACAGGAATACATGAATATAGGTATGCTGGTTATGTAGGAAGTCAAGTAGCTTTACGGCTGTAATACTGTATTAATGATTCCAGATTATTTTTGAGTTTTATCCAGGGGCTGCTTAGTACAAAACATACAGACAATTAAGAGTTGGTTGCAGAACCAGGGCAGTTATACCCTAAAGAACATACTGCATCCCCTGGTGCACAGCATAGGCTTTGTGTGCACATCATGGCTATGTCCTCTGTCCACTTTGTGATGAGAGACCTCTGCATCCTTCATTCCCCACTGGAGGAAAGACTATGTTCCACTGTGTGCTACAATAGTTATTTGGATCTGGATGCCTGGGAGCTAGGACAGTGATGCAAAACACAGCTGCCCATGGGTAGTGTTCGTAGACAGACTGATGTGGATCTGTGTTCAGCACATGGCCTTCCTTAATAATCACTCAAAGACACTTAACTGATACAGACAGGGCATCTAAGATAGGTAAGCGTTACTGCTCACCAACCACCTGTATTTTATGTGGTCTAATACTTAAATTTTCTGACTAAAATAGACTGCCTGATTTCGACCTTATGCGCTGTAAGAAATGTTACTCAGAGAATATACTACTCTTGCTCATTTTTCAATGTTTTGATGTCACTTTTAAAGTCTTTGCTTAAATCACAAAAATACACTTTTAGTAGTTTATTTGTGCAAGTTCTCCTATGTTGGTCTGTCTTTCCTGCCTATAGGTCAATTTTAATACTCTTTAAATATTAAAATATGTGAAAAAAATTATTTTATGAAGGACAGAATAAACTAAGACAGTTTGAAGATATCTAATTTGGTGTCTTTCCCTGAGTAAAGATTTGTGGTTACACTAGTCAGACAGGGACAGCCTTTGGCACACATTAGGAACGATCTCATACATTTCCTTAAGCGACTATTGTCAGAGAAAAACCTGTAAGTTCTAGCTAAGTGTAAAGATGTCCTAAAATATATTGGTCTCTTCAGAGAGAAATTGGCTGGGGATATACTAATGGGAGTGCTTTCTAAAGTGGTCATATTTCTCTGTAGTCAGGTTTTTAGGTACAAACAAATTGGTGCTGGGTTATAAGGGGGGGAAAAAACCCCTGTCTTTTTGCTTCACCTGATTTCACCTTTCTTAAAGTTATAGACTACAAAAAGCAACATCCTCTTTCTGCATTATGAAGCCACTTTTGCCTTCTGACTAATGCTTCTCTGGCCAAACTCAATGTATGCATTTCCATAATATCTATATCTTTGCACTGCTGTGGGCAAAATTTGTCAGTATAAAATCTCAGATTCTTGAGAATTATAGAGCTCAAACTGACTTTTTAAATTCCCTGTTGATTTCCTGTACAGGTTTTGTATTGACTAAAAGTTTATTTCCAGCTTAGAAAACCAATTGCATCTGTCATAAAAAGAAGTGTGGCAGGCAGGTCAAAGGATGTTATTTTCTCCTCTACTCTGCTCTTATGAAAATCCCTCCTGGAGTGCTGCATCCAGCTCTGGGGTACCCAGAACAAGGAAAGATATGGATCTGTTAGAATGGGTACAGATGAGGGCCACAAAGTTGATTGAAGGGCTGGAGCACTTCTGTGAAGAGAGTCTGGGAGACCTGGGGTTGTTCAGCCTGGAGAAAATAAGACTGTGGGGAGTACAGATTGCAGCCTTCCAGTACATAAAGAGAGCTTATGAGAAGGATAGTAAGAATTCTTAGCAAGGTCTGTAGTGATCAAACATGGGGCAACATTTGTAAATGTCTAAATGTTCAGATTTAGACTGAACATAGGGAAATTCTTCACATTAAGTATGGTGAATCTCTGGAAGACATTGATCAAAGCCCAATCTGACTTCGTACTGAATGCTTTTAGGATGGTGGAGCATCCCGAAGTTCTCTGGAACTTATCTGGGCAATCTGATCTATTGAACGATGTCTCTTCCTATGAGAGGAGGTTTGGACTAAGTGATCTTTAATGGGTCCTTTCAACTCACACCTCCCTCAATGAAGGTCTATTTATTAAGGACATAAACTGAAATTAATATCTTTAAAATCACATATTTTAGTGAGCCACCACCAACACACATGTAAGTGGTTTTGAGTTTTTTCAAGCTTTTTAAAAATAATTGTCTGTTCCACTCATTGCACAGTATTAACAAAATATTGCAGATATTTCTGCAAGATATCAAATTGATTACAAAATCATATTTAGAATGTTTACCCACTGACATAGCAGGAAAGTGCTATGAGGGGATGCTCAGCCACCGGAAAGGCCATACTGTGTCCAGGTCTGGGCTGTCAAGCATGAGAGACATGAACATACTGGGCAGAGTCCAATGAGGGGCCACAAGGGTGATCTCTCCTGTGAGGAAAGACTGAAGAGCTGGGACTGTTCAGCCTGGGAAGGAGAAGGCTTGGGGGGATCTCATTAATATATGTAAGTACCAGAAGGAAAGGTATAATGAGAACAGAGAAAAGGTCTTCTTTTCAGTGGCATCCAGTGACAGAACCAGAGGCAATGGGTACAAATCAAAACGTGTGAGGCTCCCTCTGAACATCAGGGGACCTTTTTTACTGTGAGAGTGACTGAGTGCTGGTACACACTTCCCAGGGCATTTGTGCATCTCCCTCCTTGAAGATACTCAAATACCATTTGGACATGATCCTGAGAAAGCAATTTGAAATGGCTCTGCATAATGGTTTTACATCTGGATGTCTCTTCCAACCTGAATTCTTATGTAGTTTTGTGATCCTTAATCTTTTGAGGACCCATCAGTACCACTGTTACTTTTTGCTTGGGCCAAACAAACTAGAAATATAATAAAAATTATTGAGTGTGAGGAATTGAAATGAGGTCAGATGACCCAGTGTGGTGGGTCCAACTTTACCCATTCTGTCATTCTGTAATACTTTAGACTGGTAGAATTTCAAGCCAGTGTCTGTCAAAGCTACACTGCTTCAAGCTCTATGGTTTGCCTCCTGCAGCTGTATAAGGTACCTTGATTTTGTGGGCTTAAAGATTAGGCTCTAATAATGGCTAGATGGATCAGCGTAACATGCAGTAGGTGATTTCCTTTCCCTGACTGTTTAAAACAGGGGAATGACCAACACACATGGTGTTTCTTTCATGGCATGGCTTTCTCTGTGTCTAGGTTTCATCAGGGGATACATTCATATGCAGCCTGGAAGTGCTACCCATTACTTAAGTCAATATAATTTTAGATTCACTGATACAGAACTGAACATTCTTCTCATGAACAGCAGTCACTCAGAGCCAAGAAATTTGACAGACATTTGCTTCATTTAGTACTTGTGCTCTCAGCAGCACTATGTCAATCAAACTTTTGTTTTGCACACTGACCAACTACAAATATATGAATTCTTCTTAAATTCATGGTTTGCCTACCTTTTTCTCTTTTTTTTCACATTTGCTAAAACCTTGTGGTTTTCGTCATGATTAAAAACCCATTAACATGCAGAAAACAATAAAGAAAAGGACAATGACTGGTAAATATTGTTTAGTTTCTTTAAAGCAGTTGAATTTAAGCATTAATGAGACTATAATGTCATATAGACTATTGCATGTTTTATAATACAGAGATATTATGGCTATGAAACCTTGTGTAGTGGTTTTGGTCAAGACTAGCAAGGTAATTCAGGCAGTCTTGAGAGTTTTGTTGATGTTGCTTTCCAGTTCAGTGCCAGATTTCAGATGTGAAAGCATTCTGGTGGCCCAGTAAGAACCAACATTTGTAATATGGATATGTATTTCTGTAGCACTGCACTGTCTACTTTTGCAGCAGCAAGATTTGATAGGATTTTATCAGGTATAAGATATTCCGATCTCCTCACAAGTATCATTGCAATATAGCTTCAGGTTTACAAAAAATAATTGGTCATCTGAAAATGCTGCCTATGTAATGCCAACTTTTGTGCTAATGTGAATTTCCAACTGTAAAGTAGAAGTGTAGGTAAATTCAATTTAACATGCCCAGAGGCAGAGACTTGCGTACTCCTTTCTGAAATTAATCAGTTATTCATTCATGAATCTATTTTCCTCAGTCATCTCTACATACTTTGCATTTCAACCTTACATTGTCTTAACTTTCAAAATTCAGTATTCAGCTATGAACAGTGAAAAACATTTAATTGATGTCAAAGATACTCCAACTAAGCTATTTGTAGTTCATCTCCTTCCTCAAAGAGAACAAGTATTACTTGGCTTCTTTTTATGATAAATGCTCACTCTCTTCCCCACCTCCTCATAATTTTGAACTTTTTACCTAGCTTAATAGAGAAAGCCAAAGTTTTGATAACAGCAGTTTAAGTTCCGTTAAAAGAAATTGCAAAATGCAGAGGTTCTGAAAGGCAGAAAAATCTCATTGTGCATTGGCTAGCAGAAGCCAGATGCACAATTGGCATATGTAGATTGGCTGGTGAGGTGGAGTTCCTAAAGCTTCCATCTGCCTCATGGCTAGCAACGATGTCACAAGTGTCCACTTCATGTGGAGGTGGCTTAGGAAAATAAAGATAAACATCTATAAGAAAGTTTTTTCATCTGTTCTGAAAACAAGTTTTTCCTGCTAAGTGTTCCTACTAATCTGTGATTATCCTAAGCTTATTTCTTTTCATTTGCACTTCTTGACTAATATCCTCCCTTCTCTTTACTCCTTCTCTATTAATTTTGCCCTTTACTATTTTATTTCCTACTTAGTCTTACTTGTTTCTATTCCTTCTGTTCTGTCAGGTGATCAGGTCTTCAAATTATTCCAGTGTTTGTCATCTTGCAGCATGTGGACCACAGGTGTTTCACAGATAGCGGAAAATGGTATATGATGTGCTGAGCTGTTTTCTTTAGTCGGACACATATACACACAGATTTATGTAAAGAAGCAAAGCAGAGAAGGTCATAAACGTGGTTGCCAGTGTGCTTTGTAGGTAATTTGCTGGTTTTTATCCTTGTAGAATTTTCATTGAGGATTCTGTCTGACTTGCAATTACAGGCACCATTTTTAAATCTTATGTGTTAGCACAGTTTTCCAGGGCACTAGATAAACAGTTTGCACTCATCCTGTTACAAGCTACAGTGTTCTGGATTAATTTCTAATATCCCCTCTATCTTCCATTTACCAAACAATACGTAATACAAGACAGAATCACGTGTGGATCCTCTTCCTGTGTTTTAAACTAGTAGGGCTCAGGTTTTAATATTTTGATTGAAATTTTTGAATGAGATCTTCTCCACCTGATTCTTTCATTATTATTTTTATTATTTTAATGCTTCAGTTGCATTATGGTTTTTCAGGCCAAGAGAAATTGGGCATGTCTCTGCAGGACTCTATATTATGCTACAAGCTAAGAAAAAAACATGTGGCTTTCTTGATGCAGCATAATTTCTATCAAAAGGTTTCTATTACAACAGGCAAGATATAGCCATCCCAAAATGGTGATTTGGTTTTGGGGTTCAGTTGGTTCTCATCCTCTTTTCCTGCAATGTTGCAAAAAGATTGAACTCGCATCTTCCTGCGGTGCAACTTGTTAGTGGTGAAAGTAAAAAGCAGTAGATTAGAGTAATAGCTTTTAGATTATGTGTTTTTCAGATTATATAATGTTTAATTTTATTCTCAAATGATCTGTTTAGGTGTTGTGGTTTAAGTCCATCTGCAAATTAAACACCACACAGCCCCTCACACAAGCTCCCTTTCTCTCTGCTCCCCATCCTAGTGAAATGGGGAGGAGAATCAAAGTAAAACTTCTATGTTAAGATAACAAAAATGTAATAACTGAAAGTAAAGTAAAATACAGTAATACTGGTGGATGATAATACAGTCTTTCAAGGACTAGAGATGATGGGAGGTTTTGGATAGTTGTGTGCTGCACATTTGAGTCAGTTCCAGCTTCAGTACTGCTGCACTTCTTCAGTTTTATCACAGTTCATTCTTCGTTGGTGGGAGTGTGATTGTTAAATGAAAGTCAGGCTCAGACCCCCAGAACCCTTGAAGTTAAGATCAGTGCTGTGAGGTGATGCACATATAGCCATCACAGAAGCAGTAATACACAGGGTCAAATAGTTATAAACTATAGCTATTAATTACAGCTTAAATAATTGGCTGTTTTCACCTAAAATAAAAACCTTTTGAGGCACACAAGAAGTCTTCCCCATTTTCCTGCACAAAGTGCACCCAAGTTCTTGAGCAAAAGTAATCCTGTGGATGGGTTTACCTTTGCCTGAGGCAGGAATAATCCCTTCTACCAAACCTTTTTCCCCAGCATATTTTTAATGTGCCCTACGGGAACTTTATCTGTAGCTATGGTATGTAGGATTTTGATTAGGCAAGAGCAGCCTGCCTGGCAGATCCTCTGGTGTTGACTGCCCAGGTGGCCTCTGCTAAAAATCTATCCCAGAGTTTGAAGGTCCTACCACCCATTGCTCTCAGTGTAGTCTCCAACAGCTTGACAGACATGAGGCTGCTGGTGCTCCATGTGCTATGTCTCAGTTTAGTAAAAATTTTCTCTGTAAAATTAGTTTATTCAGCTGCACTGCACTAAACTAATCCTTGGATCTCATATAGCTGAGCCATTGCAAAGTGGATTACAAATTTTCACTTGATATAAGGACAGGTGGATACAATAATACTTACAAAATGAGAAATTATTAAATTAAAATTAATTCTTAAATAATAAATTTGGTTTTGTAGTAGATTAAAAAGGGAATGAGAAATGGTGGAAATGCAGCAGCACCATAAAACAGTGCAGGAAATCAGATTCCTGGCAGCAAACCTAAGATCCTGATCAAAAGAGAGAACTTAATGCTTGGCGTGTGACGTGGCAGTGCGCTGCTCAAAGATAAGAACGTGTTCAGCTAAGGACAGGGTTACTTTTTTTAATCTTCTAAAAGAAAGACATATTCATATAGCTGCTGCTTAAGGGTTCAGGAAATTTCTATGGCATGGCTTTGAGCCCACCAAAATACTTTAGGTTGCTTTTAAGCACTATATATACTTTATACAGTATTATTATTTTGCTGTATACTGAAGTTTTAGTCCAGTAACTATAAAGAGTCAATAAAGAGTGAATGTCCAGGTCCACAGGATTTTTTTTTTTTCCTGTAGATTGCAAATCTTGAAGTCTAGAATGGCAGTTCAAAACTTTGACAGTTTTAATTATAGTAGTATTACAGATGGAAAATTCAGCTAGAAACTGAAAAATAGAAAGCTTAACGTAGAATTTGTGGATATTTTAAGCATATGGTAGACATTGGTAGTTAAGTGCATATTGTACCTGAGTTCAGGATGAGAAGATTAGTTGTGTAGCTGAATGTGTGAGAAAAGAATATTTTGAAAGATGGGGAGTGCCAACTAGATTCAAGGAAAAAAATCATCCCTCTACCTACCTCAACATATATTTTTATTCTAACTTTTTACTGATAATCAGTTACTCTTCAACTTACAGCAAGTTCTTATAATCTGAAAAGGTAAAACTATATTTTTTTTTGTTCTAGAATATATATAATGTTATTATAATATGATATAGCTACAATATTTTTCATTTAATACCTTATTTATATTACTCCTAACTGTTCTGACCAGTTTAGTCTCCTAGTCCTACACAATGTCCAGTGATAAAACAAAATATTCTTTAAAAGAGCATCAGATTTTTTTTCTAGATTAAATAGCCAGAAATAATTTCAGAGGATATTGGAAAAATTTAATATTATGTTAGCATATTTTGAGACGGTGATGAAATAAAGTATTTTATGCTAATTTTACTGATTTTGTGCATTTTATACAATTTATACTAGATTCACATTATGTACCTGAGGGATGGGGGTTTTTTCCCAGTAATCAGGTAAGACAAAAATCCTTAAACCTTAAACTTTGTATCCTAACGAGTAGTATACAGCTGCACTGATTTGATAACAGAACTTTAAACTCATCTCTAATTCACTAGTGATTGAAAAACCTGTTTCAGGAAAACTCAAACCTTTCAAAATTCACTTCTATCACATTTCACAAGCAGGCTGATCTGTTAGATGTTTATAACACCTTGCAAATAGTGAAGGGAAACCTGATCTCCTTTACTCCAAGTGACTCTTAAAATTATATAAAGCTGAAAATTTTGTGAGCAAGAGTATAATTTTTCAAATTGTCCTAATGAATATGATTTTTTTTATTTTGAAGGTTTAAGAACTGAGATGTGACTAAACCATGTGCTAAAAAATAAATTAATGCATTTCTATTTTTTGAACATAGTATAGAACTGAGTTCTTTTCTGACTCCTGAATATTAAATTAATTATTTCAGCCAAATGAAAGCAGAATTCAATTAATGTAGAAATATGAATTAGAGGCTATAAACTCTATTTGAATGGGAAGATTTCATCTCCTTATCAGCACAAGAAGAAAATGAAACAGAATTCTGCTTCCATTGGAAATGAACTTCAGTACAGGATTTTTTTTTCTGTAGAAGGCACTTTTCTATACAGCAGGGAAGTTCAAGTACATCTTTCTCTGACCTTTTTCACAGATTAAATGCAGTGAAATAAATTGTGGTATACAGGGTATTGACTGTAAGTTGAAATTCTTGCATCAGTGAATTTTCCATTTAGTAGTATAGTTTGCTTTCTTACTAGAGTTGCAAGTAGTACATTTTTGTTCTATTTCTGACTCCGAGTCCTGAAAACATTTCTTTAGTGTAATAATGAAATGTTTTGGGGCTGTAGGATATCCTAGTACAAATATTATAGATGATATGAATAATAAGGACAGGCTTCTAAGAAACTTTTAATTTAGACAGTCATTTTACAAGAAAATTAATTTCAGTATATCAGTTGGAGGTTTTCTTTGAAAGAGAGATATAGAAATTAACCTATAATGCTTACCTAGCTAGTATCTCATTAGATAACATATTTCCATTGACTTAACCCAACTCCTAAATTGAGGTTGTTGAATTTCACATTACCAATGAAGCTATGTAAACAAGAATTGAGTTTGAATGTAGGAATTCTTTCTGTTCTTTTCCTCTACTGAGTGTGGATCACTTCATTATCTGTTTTGGTTTCCATACTTTTTAGTGTCACATACAGCGTACAAGAGAAAAGAATGCCTCACAAATGCTTAATGGTGTTTTATGCTCTTTCACCATCAACAAATACGTGTAGAGGAATAGTTTCTTTCTGTCTAACTCAATACAAACACCTTAAAATAAATTTTTTTTCTGCTACTAGGTAACAAAAATAGACATTAACTGTTTTGCAAACATGGACATATTCATCTAATATCTGACAAAAAACAGTGATTTTCAGCCATGGAGGCTTAATCCCATGCAGAACTGACATTTCAAATAGTAATGGCATCTCTAACATCACCTTTTTTTTCCTTTCAAAACATAAATATATAGCTAACAAATAAAACTAACACAATAATTATTACTTAAAAGAACTTTACAGTACCACATTTTCCACATTTTTTTAATACGTTGAAATCCAAAAGCTATTCCTTAATGAATTCATTAAGTCTAAAATGAATAAGGAAAAGTGTTTCCTTGTTTCGCTAGAAAAACAAAAGAAAAAAAAAAGGAAAAGCAAAAAAGCCCCAAACATTCAAGGCATGAACGTGTCACCTGCTATAGTAAAAGCACAACTGATATTGTTGGAATAAATGATAGCTTGGATGAGAATATGATTGGCTTTTAAATTTTTAAAATTTAGAAATTTAAAATTTAAATTTAAAATTTTCTGCTGATGTTTTTCTAAATCTTTTCACATAATAGATGAAAAGAGACTACAGTTTTCCTGCCTCACTATTCTGTGTAGTATCCACATTAATGACGAATTTGGTGGGGCTAATAGAGAAAGAAGGAATCTTCATTCTGTCTTTTGAGACTGAAAACTAGCATAGGTATTTGTCCTGAGAATTTTGGAAAACTATTTTCTGAGTGTCATATTTACAGACCCGTCTTTGTACTAAATTGATATAGAAATACACTGTTCTTTATGAATTAAAGCAATAATGTCTTTCATGGGTCCCAGCACCAAATTCCACAGGGCTTATTCAGGAGAGCTTGGGTTTTCATTCTAGTCGTCATCAGTCCAAAAATCAATTATATCACTTGGTACTTGACTAAACTTGGTGTGTGCCCTACTGATGTTTTTTTCTGTATGAAGTGGAGATAATATTCTTAATTTATGTGGATATTTCAAGGACTAAATAAATGTCTGAGAAATGTTCTGAGAAACACAAAAACAAGGTCCTGTGTAATAAAAAATGGTGTTACTCCTTGGCCATATTACATCACAAAATAGAGAAGTAAGAATTAAAGACTGTCTCTGAAATTCTAGCTGAATTACTTTTGGTTACTTGCTTTGCTGAATGTCTAGAAGGTTGCCAGTTTTCTGAAGGACACTCCAAGCCCAGGTTTTCGAACTTGTACTTCAGTTGTGTGACATTTGTGAATTTAAGATTTACTTTTGCCTAATACTTGTTAGCAAATGGATTATGAGGTGATTTGTTTTATAAAACACAAACAAAACCCTCCCAACAAAAATCAGTGGTGGTAAAAAAAAGACTTGAATTGCCAACTTAATGGAGAATATTTTAAATTATACTTCCAAAATGGTAAAACACCGGCGAGGTTATATATATATATATATTTAACTGATCTGTTTTGTTGCTTGAACTTGTGTGAGGGGAATGAACCAATGTATGTGCCACCAGAGCTTTGGTGAAAGCTTTATGCAACTGATGTGGTGGTGATGCAGAGAGACTTTCCCTTTATTCTAAACAGATCAGCCAGATACAGAGGGAGCACTGATTTCTGAGAGAAAAGTAGAAATGCAACCTCTTACTCCTTGTTTTCATTGCCATTTCTTTGTCTTTTGTGACTCTGAAGATCATCTATGACCTTGGAGTTCTTGCCTGAGTCCTCTAGGGATCACAGAGTGAAGAACTTGCATTCTGATAATACTAAGAAAGCAGAGCTCCACTTCAGTGTGATTGCTGTGTTAACTAGCAGACCATGTTGCTGTTATTATTACCAGAAAACCTTAGTCATTCAGACTGATAACTGAGAAACCCATTGGGAATCACTGAAATACTGCAACACTCTTCCTCTCCACCCCTCACCAAATACACTTGACTCATTGATTTGTATCAATTGTTTTAAACTGATTTTACAAACTTCAGAAAATGAAATGGGATTGAAGCAAACTGATAATGATTTTTTTTTTGAAATCACAGGAGGGAAAGAAATGTTGTAAACAGGATGAGTACATGGGCATAAGACTGTGTGAGAATATTTGTTATGAGCAGTGCAGCAGGCTCACACACATCATTAAAAATTACAGCACAGACTTGTAGCTGTAGAATTTGCATTCTTCTACTGTTATAATTTATTCCTTGTGTTTTGATAGAGCCCAGGAGTCCTGTGATAGACTCCAAATGAGCTTCGTTCTCTGCTGTGCAGAACAAAAAGAGACTCTCTGTCCTCATTTATCTCACTATGAATCGACTAACAGGTTTCTATGTATTTATGAAAGTTTTAATGTAAAAGTAATTTTAATTATTTCTGATTATTAAGGTATGATGATAAGCTAAGGATGAAATATTTTGTTAGAATTAATGACAATTAACTGTCACTGTATTTCAAAACCTATGGGAACTAGAAACCAGATTCTTTTCAATACTAAATAGAAATCAATCTCTCTTTCCAGTTTTAGAGTGAACCACAGATATTTTGTCAATAGCTCATTTAGAACAGAACCAAAAAGAGAGATTTGTCAGTTCTCTTCATTATCGCATGACTGTTTATCCTATGCTCCAGCATCTGGAAAAAACAAAACAAAAACCAGGCAGAGCTACAGAGAATGTTGGAAACTACATCCAACGTTTTTGTTTAACATACATTTTTTTCCACAGAATTAATTAGGTGAACTCCTTCCCAGCAACAGAAAGTCTGTCTCCAAGCACCTTGAGGTCTTTCCATCATTGTTGTTGGATGTAAACAGCATGTTATTCAGAAATAGCCCTCAAAACAATCTCTTATCCAAAACTGTGGTATTTTGTTTTTTTCCCTAATAGTTTTCCCATGCTCTATTTCCTATTCCAGTAAATGAAGAAATTAACCCGTGTAAAAGGCACTTAATAGGGACTAATCATAAAGGTTTCCAGGATGAAAAATATGCATTAAACTTGAACAAAGTTTTCATCTCCTGGACATTCATCAAAATTGAATTAATCTTTTTTTTATTCCTTTAGTGTGTGCACTTGTACACACCTACCAACAAACAGCCAAACATAACCTTATACGGAGGAATCACCTATTCCTAAAGCAACTCTTACACTTCAGTAAACATGCAGGTATACATATATTTATACATAAATAAAGTTTATCTTTGTTCAACAAAAATTCTTCTGCAGTATTCAAGTAAACACTAGTTCGTCACAGGGATTCAGTGAAATTAAGTACACTAGAAATTCAGAGAAATGGGTTATGTATTTTTAAAAATTTGTTTCATCCTTGGTTACTAACCTTTGTACTTAATTTCCTCTGTTGTTTGAATACTGTCTTATTAATCCATTATGTCAGAAGCATAATTCTTTCCTGGTTCCTGAACAAATTATTCACAAAGAGAATAAATTAAAATGCTTCTGGGGGAACGATCTGCTTTATAAGCAACCCAGATACCTAATGTATTAGACGTAATTAATATGGTTATCTGAAGCACTAAAAACTTTAAGTTGCATTATTAGATATTCTTTTGTTTCTTCAGAGGTTTTCAGTGTAACAGAGGTGCTGGTGCTCTTTACCCATACTGACAGTGCTCACTGTGCAAGCACATTCAAGAGAGAAAATAATCTCTTCCATAGTCTAATACCTTCTCCCTGCTTCACACACAAATAAAGAAAGGAAAAGCAAAGTAGAAAGGCAATTTTTTTATACAGTTCTAATTTCCAGTGATGTCTTTTACTACAGAAGTAGTACAAATGTAGCAGGAGTGATGGCCATGTTCGTTTTGCTTCATCTCTCAAGCTGCCCAGAGTGTGTCTGCTTGGCCCAATTTCTGCTAGTGGAGATTCCAAGGCTCTAAGGTGTCAAAGAGAGATAGATGAAGTGGTAGGGTGATTTATGCTTAGTGCTTATATTATGGGTAAAAAAATCTGATCAGGAAGACATTATTATTTTGATAAGAACCATTTCCCTGTTGACTTTAAATAGTTTAAGATCTGCTTTCAAGAGCCTTCTAAGATAGCTGTACATTTCTGTCACTTGAAATGGGATTGATTTATCTTTCTGACCTGCCAATTTCAAAATGGAAAAGTTCTCTCCCAAATCTTAAGGTAAAAATATTCAACACAGTAGTGCTTCCTATAACTTTGTCTTTAATACATATCTCTGCTTGGTAGGACAACTTCTCTGAAATTCTGAATTCACATTAACTTCAAACTTAAATAATGTCAAATGTTTGAAATCTTATAATCCAACTCTAAGAAGTATTAGAATCCTGCTGTATCTTGACAATACTGAAACTAATGATTTTTAACTTTCCTGTTTAGTATAGAAATCAATAAATATAACCCATTATTATATAATAAAAGTGCTTTTGCTTTACTGGAATATTTTAGTTTGATAGATCATACTTTATAATCAAATTTTATTATGAAAAAGTTGGATATTTTGCTTGATGAAAATAAACTGTTCAGACATACCCAATTCAATGGACAAGAAATCAATTCAGTCTTAAGACGAAAAAGTTTTTTCAATTTGTCAGCATTGCTTGTTGAAAAAAAAAAAGAAACATGATCTCTCAGAATGTTTTTAAAAAAGCTTGTGTAAAATGTAATTGTTAAAAACAGGGCTGTGTTCTTTTTCTACCATACTCCTCAAATGTTACTGTACCAAGTTGACAATTACCTTGTGATACCCATATTTCTGGGTTTTACATGTCAAATGACAAAGGAGAGGAACATTGTTTGTTTCTATGATACCTAAAAATCACAGAATTCAATTGCACTTTAATTCTTTATCAAAAATATATAGTTTGGTTCTGAAAGAACAGTAGTAAACCTTGACTTTGGTTAGTGTATATAAAAATGACTTCAATCCTGTGCTCTACCACTGTGCATATACATATTGTCAAAAACTATTTCAGCAACAATTCTGCCTTTTGTGTGCTTACAATGAACATTTTTTTTGTTCTTATAGGAAGAACTGAGATCAATCATGGTGTACAAGATCGCGTACTCTTACAGTGATAATGTTGGAATTCCATAGTCTTTTGTTGAACATAGGTTTTTAGGTACATGTAGCGTGGGAATAATTTTGACTCCTCCAAATATTCAAAAATTTAGTTTTATATTGTTTTGGTTTGTTTTTTTCTCAAACTAAACCTGTAGTGTAACTGAGGCGTCTATTCAGTCTGTGCTAAAAGAATCTGCCCTTCTCCATTTTTCCCAACCTCATAGCTCTGCAAAGATGAGACCTAATCATTTGTGTGCCTTCATAACAAGACATTATATTACCCAAAACCAAAGGATAAGATGTTTGATAGTCCCTCTCTGTAAAGATATTAAGGCATCAGTGCTTGGATTGAAGTAAATGGCAAGTTGGCAAAAAAGTGAATTAACAGAACAGTACAAGGATTTACAAGCACAGTTGTAAGCAATGTTTGTTTTCATAAGCAGCACAGAAAGCAAATTCAGAAAGAACTTCTCAGTGTTAGGGGGAAAGGCTGAACCAACCACTTAGCAAAATAAAAAAGCGTGAAAAATGTGTAGGAGCAGTAGAACACTGCAGGTTTCTTAGATAGTAGGAGGGAGCAGAGTTTGATGAGCCTAAAGGTCCCTTTAAATATTCCATCATATGAAAACAATTAATTTAAATTCCTTTTCTATCCATAATTGTATATTCAGTCAATACTGGAATATATGATTCTTCTGAAGCACATTTTACAGGAAGCCTTTGAAGTACTTCCCAGATTATATGATTTTAAATGATGCACATCAGCATTCCATTGCTAAAATACCAGGAAGGTCATAGAGATGTTTATTCTTCCATGTCAATGTTTTTCCATGAATGACTTAATTTTACATTTTTTTTAATTGATGATCAGACAAACACTTGTCACACTAATGTTGAAAGAGAGCATGTAAACTTACATTACACATTCTTAGATATGTTTTTAAGAGAGGAAATTTTTTGACTGTAAAAAAAAGAAAATTAGGGTTTTCTTACCATGAAATATATTTATTTTCTAAAGATTCTTTTGTTAAAGGCATAGGAGTCTTTTATTTTACACTTTAT